>NC_073632.1:29175356-29478387 GCF_029407905.1 Bubalus kerabau | reverse complement strand
ACATGTGTTTCTGTCTCTGCCCTTTGTCTTTGGGTTCTGTGAACTGCTTCCTCCCCTTGCCTCTTTAGGCCCCAAATGACACAATTCCTCCTCCTGACTCTGCTGTTCCTAGTGTCAGCTTCAAAAATACTCACAACCTCAAAATTGAGAGTTATGTTTTAGTTGGCAAAAATTTTTAGGATTTAAGCCTGGGAGCCAGCATCTCAAGTATTCCTGAGAGAACCACTCCAAGGAGGCGAGGGGAGGAGCCAGGTTAAATAGAAGTTTTGCAACAAAAGGCAGGTAGTCTGAATATCAAATGGTGATTGTTAATTAAAGGAAACCAGGTATCCCAAGTTAAGGAATTTAGAGCTTTCTACCTAGGGAAAGATGCAAGAGTCTGGGCTCACTGAAATCATTCCTTTCATGTACATCTCAGCTATGGGGCCAGTATGTATTTTCACATCCTAAGCTTCCTTTCCTCAGGACTCACCCTAGGCTGTGGCTGCAGTCTGATTGTTGCCAGATTGAAAGTATCCTTCTCCTTCTTGAGTGCCCAGAGGGCTCAGGGGCTCACACTGGAGGACTGTAATCACTGATGACTGACTCATTGTTTACTGATATGGCAGGAAATATTCCATTTCTCACTAGCCTCCAGGTGTCTTTCTCCTTGCTTTGCCCTCACCTTTGTAGACAGTACCTCTACTAATCTCTCCTCAAAGGACCCTGTGTGATATGCTTCCTCATGGGGGAGTACCTTGCTGAGTGATGGAAAGTAGCCACAGTGCCTCCAATGCCCCATAGTCACCTTGTCACCTTCTGGTTCTCTGGAAAGCCAAACTCAGTTGGTCCAGGTAAAAATCTAGGTACAAAGGGAAAATTTCATTTGGTAATGATCTATAGGGCTTTTCTGGTAGTTCAGTGGTAAAGAATCTGCTGGCAAGTGCAGGAGATTATGGGCTCGATCCCTGGGTCAGGAAGATCCCCTAGAGAAGGAAATGGCAACCTACTCCCAGTAATCTGCCTGGGAAACCCCACAAACAGAGGAGCCTGGTGGGCTACAGTCCATGGGGTCACAAAAAAGTGGGACATGACTTAGTGGCTAAACAACAACAACAACAAACGGCAACAACAATGACCTCTACTTAAAACGCCAAAGGTCTAAGTTTGAGAAAACTAGAGAAAAACAGTTCTACATCAGGATATGTTACTCTAAACTTGGAGATATATGCATCTTCTAAATTAGACAGATTAGAATGCTGAAATGTTCCAGATCACTTCTGGTGAAAAGCCACAGACAATATTTTATCAGGCCAAAAGAAGAAAGGAGGAAATGAAAGAGCTCAGAAATCTCAGGAGAGCTCGTCCAACACTCTACCTTTATCTTAGATCATTTCTGTAGATTATGGCTCTGTTCATCAGGATTGGATACACCTAAATGGGGGAGTTTTTAGCTGAGGAAAACAGAATGCCTCAACTAAGAAAAAGAATGCATTGTGAGTTTGTCTTGAAGTCTGTCTGTGATGCACAACTTTCTTAAGCCAACATTTTAACCTGGTGAGCAAACAGTTCAGGGCTGCCCTTAGCAGAGAACCATAAATTAAAGATAAGCAATGGTTCAGATTTTCCACAGCCTTGACTTAGAAGTAAGTCCGGAATCCCAACCAAATCTGCATTTGGTTAAGCAATTTGGCACAGTTTTATACTTTGAAGCATTAAACTATAATTATAAGACATTTTTATTTCATTCATTCTTATTGTCCCTAGAGTAGATATAACTAGGGAAGTCACTTCCTTCTCTTTAAAGGAAACGAACTAACAAACAAAAAACTCAGCAAATAAATAAGAACAAAGAGAAAATATGCAAGACAAAATTTGGTGAACCTGGGAAACTGTGCATATGGCATGTTTTATAGTTTGATCAACATAAAAAAACTGATTGTATTAGTACATCAGAAGGACTCAAATACTCAAAAGGTAATCTGGAGGCACCTCTCATCAGAAAAAAAAAAAGTTCCTCTGACAAATCCAAATAATCAAGAGTGGTGTTAAACTCCTTACAATCAGGTTTTTCCTTGATTAAAAAATTCCTTTGCTGTTTTGCTGTCATACTTATTAAATGGGTCAACAAGACTGGTGCTTTCTTAGTTGGAAGTGTAAGTTGACACGAGGGGTGGGGAGAGGAAGGACAGAAATTTATTAATAGTAAGTTAAAAAAAAAAAACACCATCACCACCACAGCATAAAAACCTTATTCAAGTCAAAAGGAAAGGAAATGTAGGCCTGGTGGAGAATGACTGTTCTTCCTTCTCTACCAGCCAAGATCAAATCCCATTATAAAAACACCAGGAACCCAAGAAAAAGGTTTCTCTGCTGAATTATGTGAGGCTACCTGAAATCAGGGTGATTAATTAGGACTCTTCTCTGATCCTTTCAACTCTTACAGTTTATTCATTCAGTGCACTTTTTGTACAACTATCAGGGGCAATGGTGCTTCCTAACAGGGGAAATGTAAAAGAATAATATGTAGTTTATACTTTAAGAGAGCTCACATTCTAGAAAGTTATACATATGCTGCTTAGATAAATAAAGCTTCATTTTCTATCACCCATCCAATATTCCAAAACTCAAAGTCTCCTCTCCCCACCACACTTCACTCTGCTGGGTAGCAAGGAAAAAGATGTTTTCTCTGCCTGCTCTAGTTTAAACGTCTATTTTGACTTCAGATCTCTTTTTGAGGTTAAATATTCCCATGAATTCTAAGTTTAAATCCTTATCATAGCAGCCTTTCCTTTCTTCCTTCCCAAAGTGCTGTTGGTCGTTATGATTCCCCTTGGCATTGAAAGTCACATGGTCTCATGTTGGTCTTTTGCTGATTTCTGCAGTAGGGTGGCTGGTCCAACCCCTTTGGGTTCATCCAGCTCAGGTGTGCTTTGTGGGATCATGTTTCTGAGCAGGAGGTTGAAATATGCTCTTAAAGTCAGCAGTGAGAGAACACCTGGATCTGCTCATGACTGGACACACACTTTCTGGTCTACATATATGGTTTATGGAACTTGTAGAGGCTAGCATGGTGCCCGATCAGAGTGGTATTGGCTAAATTTTTCTATTTTAGTATTTTGAATCAATTTTTATGTAGTCTTTTTAATGAGAAGTCATATATTTTTTAAAAGCCTATGTACTACATGGGAATTCCCTGGTGATCTAGTGGTTAGGACTCCATGCTTTCACTGCTGAGGATGAAGGTTCAGTCTTTGGTTAGGGAACTAAGATCCCATAAGACACCTGGCACAACCCCCCAAAATAGACTGCTGCTACTGCTGCTGCTGATTTGCTTCAGTCGTGTCCGACTCTGTGTGACCCCATAGACGGCAGCCCACCAGGCTCCACCGTCCCTGGGATTCTCCAGGCAAGAACACTGGAGTGGGTTGCCATTTCCTTCTCCAATGCATGAAAGTGAAAAGTGAAAGTGAAGTCGCTCAGTCACATCTGACTCTTAGCGACCCCATGGACTGCAGCGCACCAGGCTCCTCCGTCCATGGGATTTTCCAGGCAAGAGTACTGGAGTGGGGTGCCATTGGCTTCTCTCAAAATAGACTGCACTACCTTTCAAATAAAGTTCTCAATTCAAAAAAAAAAAAAGCCTAGAAACTGCATAGTCAGGGTTGAGTACATGTTGGGTTCTACTCTGCCTTGCATTCTTTATAGTAATTAACTGCTAAACAACTAACAGTTTTCTACTTTCTAAATGGAAAAAAAAATCCACAAAATGTTTTCTCACTTTAAGCTAGCCGAGTCCTAACACACAGAGTTCCTATCACACATGAGAAGTGGACATTGTTTTGGTAGTCATGTCAGTACCAACAGAAAGGTGGTAAAAAGCCCTCTAAGAATTAATAAAATCTTATAAGAATTCAAACTCTCAGTTTGTTAAAACATAAGGTACTTAGCTATTTTCAGCATTACATTTCATATGTGTTTGCATTTTAATTTTGTATTTATTCTTTAAACATCAATAGAGAACATTACAAGGAAATTTTACTTATGATTGTTTCAGACAAAATTCAATTGTTTTTTTTTCCACCAGTTTCCTTATTATCTGTAACTATATAATCATATAAAATGTTTACAAATATGTGTTTGCACAAAATTGCAGTAATAAGATATATACAATTTCAAGCCATTTTTTCTCTTAATATTAAACATAATTTTCCATATTGCTGTTAAATGTATGATTTTACTAACAACAATATTCCATCATTTAGAAGTTCCTCCATGACATATTTAGGTTATTTCTTAGTTTTTCATGATTATACGTAATATTACAATGGCCACTTTTAGGAACACGACAGAGATCATTCCTCCTCTTGAGTAATATCTTAGTAATTTGTTTCCCAAGAAGAACTCCATGAGTTACAGAGAATGAAACTGGATCATTTTGATCTATATTCCTGGGCTGTCCTCCAAAAGGTTGTGTCTACAACAATGCATACAGGATCCTGCTTTCTCATGGCAGCCCCCACTTGCCCTAGTTCATGTTTCACAGCTTAGTCTTTTTTTGCAGCATGCTTGGCTTTCTCTCTTATTGGGAGTCTTTCATTTCATTTTAAGTCAGATTTGAAATCTGTTTCTTTTATAGTTAGAAGAATTCTTTTTTCTTTTTCTTTTTACTTTAAGCATCTCATTTTCAAATATAGCAAAGAGGATTAAAGTACCTTTCACAGAAAGCAAAGGGTTTTTGTTTATTTATTTGTTTAATGTGCAGTATATCTAGAAGGCTCCCCAAGTGGCTCAGCAGTAAAGAATCTGCCTGCCAAGCAGGAGGCACGGGTTTGATCCCTGGGTTGGGAAGATCCCCTGGAGAAGGAAATGGCAACCCACCCCACTATTCTTGCTGGAAAAACCCATGGGCAGAGGAGCCTTCCCGGCTACTGTCCATGGGGTCTCAGAGAGTCAGAAAACAGTGACACCAGTGACTAAACAACAACAACTTACCTGGAAGTAAAACTTAAAAAGCAATGACTCTGTTCTAAGTGCTTTATGTGTATTAGTTTGTTGAACCTTCACAACTGGGTATTATTTCCACTCAGTGGATCAGATCATGGAGACAGAAAAGTAAAATTGTCTTTTGTCACATAGCTAGTAGGTAACCTGGCAGAGATCCCAGCTCAGAAAATCTGACTTCAGAGTAGAGTCACTAAATCACTGTGCTGTTTTAGAAATGGCAGCAGAAACTAAGATCTACAAAACAGAAGTTCCACGGAAGACTTGTCTTTTTTCTTAGGAATTTAGATTGGAAACTGGCCAGGAAAAACAGTCCTCTTTTAATAAAGCTTTCTTTTTATCACTCGCATCCTCTCCACAGAATGGGGATGGGTAGAATATACATGACAAATGGGATGTTAATCTTTCTTACTTCCATAAACTTTTCACTCAATGAAGATTACCAAATAAAATATGAAAAAAATTTTTCTGTCAATGATTTGTGAGCCAAACTCTAATCATATTCTTCAGTGAAGTCTAAAATCAACAAGGGATGCATGCAACAATAATTTCTTAGCTGCATCCTTTCCCTGAGGCCACAAAGATGTTTGTAAATACTAAACCCAACAAGGTTGCCAATTATTTACTTTTTGAAATGAAAGTTTATTTTGTCCATTAATTACTTGTTCTCTGTGAGCTTGCTCCTTAGAATACTGTTGAGCTAGAAGAGAGGAGCACATTTATAGATAAATCTCTAATTCTGTTTTTTACTATTAGGTCTGACCCATTTCTCTTTGTGTTTACAAATTTTAAGAATTCTCATACTTCAAACATAGGAACAAAACGCAAAGAAAAGAAGACATAAAAATATAGTTTAGGGAGGAAAAGCATTCATAATAAAAGTTATACTTTGCATTTTTAACTGTTTAACTTTCAAAATGCATTTTTTAATGTTACTTTTATTGAAGGATAGCTGAGAAAAACTATTATTTATGTTATTTTCAGCTCAATACGAGGACATGTCTGTAGACAGATGTTTGTCTCATTTATTTTACAGATGAGTAAATGGAGGCAAAAAGAAGTCAGTCATGAACCATAAAAAAATCCATCCTTTCTCTGCTTTCCTTAGCTCAGTTCAGTTAGAAAGACAAACTGGGGACTTCCCTGATGATCCAGTGGATAAGACTTCAAGTTCTCAATGCAGGGGACCCAGATTTGATGCCTGATCAGGGATCTAAGATCCTACACACCGCAAATAAGTCCATGCACCTTAAATAAGTTCATGTGCCACATGGAACCTGAGTACCATGACTAGTGAAGACCCAGCACAGCCAAAATAAATAATAATAATAATAATAATAATAATAATAAACCCCCCAACCAAAAAAACTGAATTTCTTAAAAAAAAAAAAAAAAAGACAAACTGATGTCTAAGATACACTTCTTAGCATAGACCCATACACACATACACACCTGATGATGGACAACATGAGACATATAAAAACATGTTTTAGGAAAATTTTAGGTCTAACACATATTCTGTGATATAGTTGCTGTCTTGGGCTGCCCAAATCTGCAATTTGGCAGCTGTAGCCAATTTGCTGAAGAATCATATCTCTGCCATTTCGCGTTTTCTCATCCAGGTGGTAAAATGATAGACTACTCATGAATCTACTCATTTAGTTGGCTAGCATCTAATTAGAGAAGAAGTAAGCTGTTCTTTCTCTCACATCAGAGGTGCACAGACCAGCTTATGGCTCCTTCCACCAGGTGAGCCCGCAGTGGCGCTTGGCTGGCCTTCCTGCACTGAGTCAGCACAGGTCTGCTGGAGCCGACTCTAACTGAGGCCTCTGGGGAGCAGGTTTGTTTGAAAAAAATGGCCTCAGGATCTGTGGAGAAAACCTCTGGGGTTCTAGCTACTGCTGGAGCTATTGGCAAGTCAGGACTAATAAGACACACGATTTTCTTATTCTGTTATTGTTTAAAATTTTTGTTTCCTTTGCAGTCAAATTTAGCTTAATTTTTATAGACCCAATCTCAAAACCCCTCACAAAGTTTCTGTCATTATAGCCTGGAAAGTTATACCTTGTGCTTAACTTTATTTGTGCTTCAGTTGGGACAGTAAACCATTTAACCAAGTATCATTTTTACTCTAACTCTTATACAGGTATCCCCTGCTTTTCGAAAGTTTGCCTTATGCCACTTCACTTCTGCAAAAGACCAATGTTAGTATCTGTTTTTGTTACTGAATCAAACTTAGGTATACTAGCCACCACATAGTAAAGCCAATCTACTGATACTCGGTTGTGGTGAAGAAAAGAGTAGTGTTGATTGCAAGGCTAAGCAAGGAGTGTGAGTGGCTAATGCTCTAAAGGCCTGAACTCCCCGATGGCTTTCAAGAAAAGATTTCTAAAGATGGGGTGAGGGAGGGTGTTGCAGAGTGCCGGATCAGCTCCTGTATGTTCTTCTGATTGATTAGCAGTTAGGTAATTGGGAGTCAACCTTCTAACAGGTATGGGCCCTATGTGCTGATGTTCGGTATTCAGTCTGCAGTTAACTTCTTCCATCTGGTGGGAGTTTCAGTATCTGCAAAATAACTCAAGGATGAGACTCAGAGTATTATCTATAGCCCTTGAAAGGAAGGAACGGTCCTCGATTTTGTTTTATGCCTAAACTATTATTATTTTGTCTTGCCAGACTGCTTTTATATATTTTCTCACTTCTCTGACTAAATTTGCTCTTTAGAACTTGGGGAAGGCCTAGGCTGCTAAAGTTTTTCTACAAGTAGAGAACATGATGGTAGGGGGACTATCCATCCTGGGAAGGCAGCATAGGATCCTGCTCCATTACAATCCCTTTTTCTTTGATGCTCCTCAATCTTGATGCTTTTAAACTGTTGTATTGGACTCTTGAGAGTCCCTTGGACTGCAAAGAGATCCAACCAGTCCAACCTAAAGGAAATCAGTCCTGAATATTCACTGGAAGGACTGATGCTGAAGCTGAAACTCCAATCCTTTGGCCACCTGATGCAAAGAACTGACTCATTGGAAAAGATCCTGATGCTGGGAAAGATTGAAGGTGGGAGGAGAAGAAGATGACAGAGGATGAGATGGTTGGATGGCATCACGGACTCAATGGACATAAGTTTGAGTAAACTCTGGGAGTTGGTGATGGACAGGCAGGCCTGGCGTGCTGCAGTCCATGGGATTGCAAAGAGTTGGACACGACTGAGCGAGTGAACTGAACTGAACTGAACCTTGATATGGAGCAGGTGTGAAAAAGGAAGGGAATGAAGTTTTGCATACAGAGGTTAATCATAAACTCAAAAGAGGAACTCAGTTTCATTTTTGCTAACTGAGAGAAATCTGAAAAGGATTTTTGCTTTAGAAAAAGAAAAAAAAAAGTGAAAAGGGAAAATAACCCTAGAAGCAAGAATGTCACCGCCAAACTCCTTGCCTGGGAACTACACTTAGCATCTCAGCATCAGACCGGTATAGCTTTATACTATGCCTGTGAGCAGCTGTACTTTATCTCAATTTCGTTTGTGCGTCCATGAGCAAGATGTGTTCACAGATAATTGCTTCTTCCCTTGATGCCATTTTGGCTTAGGAATGGTTTCATAGACATGTTCAACTTTCAGATACAGGAGAACTTGTATTTGTTAGAACTTGGCTCCTTGATTAACATAAAGAGACTTTGGTCTAGACAGCTGGCATGGGGGTGAGGATAAGGATAAACCAGCTGAAGGGTTTTGAGAGAGGAAAGGCAACCAGCTTTCCAAAATGACACTTGTATCCTTGACGTAGATGTTGACAAGCATAAATGTCTAGTTAAGTTTATTCCAGTTGTTTTTAAATATACATAGCTGAATGAATACTTATTTTTTCTGGCACTAATTTCTGTGCATTTCTTTCTTGTCTAATGGATTTAAAGAATATTACTTTTTCATTCTGTCCTATGTATTTTCACACAAAACACATTTTGTAGCTATATCTCATTGTCCAACTCATGTCTTCATTCATCTTGAGCCACTGAAGGATTTCTGCTTCCTTGAACCTATAGATTCTATTATGTGTGTTCAAAATGATCAAAAATTGATCATTCAGAGTCTCTTTATTTACATGTGATTTGATTAATGAAGTCAACATGACTTTAAGTGTTAAAATAGTAGAGCAAAGTTTTTTTGTTGTTTTATTCCTATAGAGGCTACATTTTAATTTTGAAAGCATTCAGTAGTGTCCTCTCTCCTATTTAGACAGAATAATGCTTTTCAAATACGGCTGTCATGATAAAAGACAAAAAACATCCTTATTAGATAGAGATGCATACTGAAATATTCACAAGAGAAAAAAGAGTTGACATCTGGGATTTGCATTTAAATACTCGAGTGAAAAAAAATTAAGGGGGAAGTGAAACACAATTGGCAAAATATTGACAGTTGTTCAAGAAAGGTAATGAACAAGCACATGGACTTATTTTATTAGTTTATGCACTTTTTTTACATTTAAAATTTTCCAGAATAAAAGAACCAAGTTTACCACTTTGAGGTCCATTCTACCTCTGCCTCTTGCTTCAGTGAATCACATATTTTCACTGTTCGTTGAAAAGAACATGTCATCTTATCTGTCTCATACAGATAAAACTTTATCTAACAAATACACCTCTGGATTGGGAGAGTAGAAACACACACCTTGAAGTCAGACAGGTTTTATTTTTTATTTTGAATCCTCATTCCACCCTCCTGACTGCATACTCTTAAATAATTTACTTAACATTTCTTATCTACATTTTAAAAATTGAAGTACAGTCGATTTACAATGTTGTGTTAGTTTCTGGTGTACAGCAAAAGTAGCTCTATTCTTTTTCAGATTCTTTCAGAAGTAGTTCTATTCCTTTTCAGATTCTTTTCTCTTACAGGTTATTATGAAATATTGAGTATAGTTCCCTGTGCTATAAACTAGATCCTTGTTGGTTATCTATTTTATATATATATGGTAGTGTGTATCTGTTAAATTCTCATCACAATCTTTGTCTTTCAAGTGACGATAACATTCTTGTCACCTAGTTGTTGAGACAATGAGATGAGAACCTAGCATTAAATGCTGTGGATTTTTCAGTTCAGTTCAGTTCAGTCACTCAGTTGTGTCCGACTCTTTACAACCCCGTGAATCACAGCACGCCAGGCCTCCCTGTCCATCACCAACTCCTGGAGTTCACTCAGACTCACATCCATAGAGTTGGTGATGCCATCCAGCTATCTCATCCTCTGTCGTCCCCTTCTCCTCCTGCTCCCAATCCCTCCCAGCATCAGAGTCTTTTCCAATGAGTCAACTCTTCGCATGAGGTGGCCAAAGTACTGGAGTTTCAGCTTTAGCATCATTCCTTCCAAAGAAATCCCAGAGCTTATCTCATAGCAGTACTAGGAATAGTTGGCTGTTACTGTATTTTTGGAGTTGTGTGAATCTAATATCTACTGTGAAGGATCTTTTTTCCCCCAAGGTAATTCATGATAGCAATGAACAGAATGTATGTGTGTACTCAGTCGTGTCTTACTCTTTGCCAGCCCATGGAATGTAACTGCCAGGCTCCTTGGTCCATGGGATTTCCCAGGCAAGAATACTGGAGTGGGTTGCCATTTCCTTCTCCAGTGGATCTTCCTGACCCAGGGATCGAACGCTTGTCTATCCTGCATTGGCAGGTGGATTCTTTACTGCTGCGGCCACCTGGAAAAGAAATCTGTTCCATGTGTTTGAAATGTTTGATTTTCCTTCACAAAATTTTGCTCAGCAGGGCAATGGATCCCCTTGGAACCCTACAGAGATTTGGGGGAGAAGTACACATTCATCTGTGAATGCCTGTTCAAGGGCTGCCGCCTCTCTGAACTCCTCCAAGAAGCATCAGAACTTCCTCTTTTGTGTTCTCTCAGTGCCTTGCGTGTATATGAAAGTACTTGCCCCAGATTATTGTCTGTGTTTAATTTGGGCATTTTACTCCCAGAATCCAGCATGTTGACTGTAAATAACAATTTTAATTCCTCTTCCCTGTTGCTGCCAGCTCTCTCCCAGGCTCATATTGGCTGCTAAAAATATATATGAGGGTTTTCTGAATGAATGAATGACCCTTCTTATTTATTAAGAGTTTCCTTTATTTTTCTGGACAGCTCTGTTAGTCAGATCACCTAAATGGAGATCAAAGTCCACAACTCCTTGTTTTGTCCCATTTATGTTACTCAAGGTTCATGTTTTATGATGGTCTATGGATAATTCTTCTTACATTTCAGGGAAAAAAAAAAAACAAACAAACCACACACAGCATTGGCAGAGAGCAGGATGGAATAGGGGTGAGAGCAAGGGGGAAGGTTGGACTTCCACTGAAGTTTTTCTGAGTAATTATTCTATTTTTATAAATGGGGAATGGCAAACTTGAACAACTGAAAATCATACTATTCATCACATTTTCTAATACCTCTGCTGAAAGACAACATTTAGGGGCAGAACATATGTTCTAGCAGGTCAGAATATTAATACCAGGAGTCGTCGGCACCAATTTACCTATTTGTTTGGTAGAATTAGTCTTGTGAAAAATTACATGCAGTCAGATACTAAGAAAAGGAATTTTAATCAAAATGACTCAGTCAAAGCTTCCTGCCTCTGTCCTTCCTGATAGTTTGGTCCATTTCTCTAGCTGAGGTTTTTTTTAAAAAAAACAAAAACAAAAAACACTCAGCTTCCTGTTATTATGAATAGCCACATTTCTGGCCAGACTCTTAATAAATTACAGGGCTAGACACATCAAGGTAGCTACAACTCTCCTTAAATGGGATTGAAAACACCAGAAGCCCCAGATAAGTGGGTGGTTTATTGGATAGTAACCTAGTAACACCAGTCAAGCAATTGTACTACAGTTACCTTTTATTTTGTTTGTGAAACCTCTGTGATGTTACATACCTTATGAATCATTCTCTACTTACTAAAGGAGTATACCTGCATCTACAATATCACAGAGATTCTAAGAAGGAAGTCAGAGGTGGTTGCAACCTCATTGAAAAATTGTGGGTAGATGTTAATACCATTGGGGACAATAAATAAAATTGTTCTGCTGCTTTGTAGAAGTGAACGAGCCACACATCTTACCTTTTTAAAAAGAGCGTCTCTTCCTGTAGCTTCTTTTCTTGCCCACTGGAAGTTTGGTTGTATTTTATTACAAGAATTTTTTTTTTTAATAGTATTGAACACCAGCAATTCAGATAGAAATGAAGTCATTTTCAATTTCTCCAAGTCATGACCTTGTGGGAAATATACCTGTGCATTTCGTACTGACAGGAGTACTGCTTGAAGAGGAGCAAATGAGGACCTTCACCTCCTCACTCATTCCTTCAACACATATTTTCTACGCACCTACTATGTGCCAGGAATGGTGGTGTCTCATAGGAACACAGAAGAAAGCACAAGAGATGTGACTCAGCTCTCATGAGGATGAGATTTTAGAGGGGAAGTCAGCAAACACTCTAGCAAACAGTAACATTACAAACGTGGTGGATAGGGAAAGAAAAGGCCAGGGAACCACGAGAAGAGGGAGTGGTACTAGAATAGGGTTCCTGGAAGTAGTTACAGTTGAGCTAAAGGATTAGATACTAAATAGTGGATTGAAGATCATAAAACAGTTAGCCAGTGGGAACCTGCTATACAGCACAGGGAGCTCAGCTCAGTGCTCTGCAGGGACCTAGATGGGTGAAAGGGAGGTCCACGAAGCAAGGGGATATATGTATACATATAGCTGATTCACTTTGTTGTCCAGCAGAAACTAAGACAACATTGTGAAGCAACCATACCCTAATTAAAAAAAAAAAAAAAATAGATGGTGGGATGGAGGGACGTTTAAAGAAGGGAAAGACTCATGCAGAGTCACTGAGGAAGTTGCAGTACTTTTGAATTACTTAAAATATAATTTAGAAGGTGCTGGAGTATTGCAGGGGAGGAGGGATGGTGGGAAAAGAAATGGAGATGTTGGCAGAACTCATGCTATGTAAGGCCTTCCTGGTCAGCACAGAAGAGAGGATAATGTGGGAAACTTGGACAGAGAGAGGACATTTGTACAAATTTACCCAATGTAGATACCTTGTAGGTGGACCGGTAGGGATTGATGCGCATACGAAACAATGACGCCATTCATCTCACTTGCATCCCTCTCATTGTCCCTCTGGGAATTCTGAAGCCCTAAGAAGTCCCTATCTCTGTGCACTGCAAGAGTCTGTGGGACACTTCAGGATTCTCATTGTACACATTTTGTAAACACAGCCTACTTACCAGCATGTTCATACCAGTTCACTCAGCGATTAATTTTGTCAATGTGTCAGATTCAGAATGAAAGAGGGCCTGGGTGAACAGCAGGAATGAAAGTGAGGGGGAGAGGGAAGGAAAGGACCCTGATCATCTGTGATCTACCAGTAATCGCACACACATTAGTTTGTTCAGTATATCCAGAAATTCCCTGAAATGGGTGTTACCGGGTGCGTTTTAAAGATGAGATGGTTGACAGTCATCAAAGTTAAATTAAAAGACTTGTCCATGCAAGTGGTGCAGCCAGGATTCTGACCTAGTTCTGACTGATTCCAAATTCGTTCTCCTTTCCATTATTATACTGTGATCCCTGCCCTTGAGTTTTCTCCCTCACTGGATAGAATTCTCAGGTCAACAATTTTACCTTGTCAGAGTCTGGGACAAATGGAAAACTGGGGAGAAGTTACAGAGGTCTTGCTTAGAAGCACACACACCAAAGCAAACCAACCCGAACCAAACCAAACTAACCCAAACCAAACCAAAAGACAGCATAGGAAGGGAGCAGAGCAGATCAAGAGTAAGAGAGAGAGACAGAGCTGAACTTCTACCAAAATTGTTCTGAGTCAGATAATGCTTTCTAAATTAAATATACTATTTAATATCATGTATGAAACGAGTTGCCAGTCCAGGTTCAATGCACGATACTGGATGCTTGGGGCTAGTGCACTGGGACGACCCAGAGGGATGCTATAGGGAGGGAGGAGGGAGGAGGGTTCAGGATGGGGAACACATGTATACCTGTGGCAGATTCATTTTGATATTTGGCAAAACTAATACAATTTGTAAAGTTTAAAAATAAAATAAAATTAAAAAAATATATACTATTTAGATAAGGCAAAGAGTCGGACACGACTGAGTGACTGAACTGAACTGAACTGAACTGAACCGTGCAGATAAATAGTGTATGGGCTTGTTCCCTGGACATTCCTCTCCACACACCCTAGACCCCTCAGGGAAGGGTCCTGCCACAAAGAGGAGGGAATGGATGAGAAGAAAGGCCAAGACTCCATCAAAATTTAGTGCAAGAAAGAGGCAAACCCACAACATCAACTCTCTCTCAACAAATGTTGGTAAGCAAAGATTAGAGGAAGATGGAGTAGGGGAGGGCAGAAGTTCTCACCCCTCACTGCTGTCTCCCTTAGATGCCTATCTGTAGCACAGGACTATGGGCTGGAGGTACAGATATCTGAAATCATGGAAGATAAGAATTCCTAGAAGTGACTCTGAGTTGGGGATAGGAAGTGGGAGGTGTCCGGTCTCTTTGGCTTGGAAAACCTCAAACATAGAGGGCTTATGGTCAGGGTGTCATACCCATGTGGATACCTCTGGGGACAGTATAGATAAATATTAATTAGTAGGCTTAAAAACATTTTGCTATTAATTAATCCCACCCTCTCCTTCCCCTGCATGAAATCCATTCCAGATTTCATATATATATATATATATATGTGTGTGTGTGTGTGTGTTAACATATGATATTTATTTTTCTCTTTCTGACTTACTTCACTCTGTATAACAAACTCTTGATTCATTCATATCTCTGCAAAAGACCCAACTTCATTCCTTAGAGGGTGGGATGAACTGAGAGAGTTGCACTGACATATATACACTACCAAGTGTAAAATAGATAGCTAGTAGGAAGCTGCTATATAGCAAAGGGAGTTTAGCTCCATGTTCTGTGATGACCTAGAGGGGTGGAATGATGGGGTTGGGGTGGGAGGGAGGCTTCAGAGGGAGGGGATATATGTATACATATCTCTGATTCATGTTGTTGTACAGCAGAAACTAATATAACATTGTAAAGCAATTATATTCCAATTAAAATTTTTTTTGTGTTTGATTTGGTTTTTAAAAAATCATTCTTTGGTAGAACACGTTTCAATTTCTCTCACACAATAATTGCTTGGAGAGTCCATAGGCTTACACAATACCTGCAGTTCACAGGACTCTTCCTTCTGCCCCTCTGATAGGGTGAAATAGATGTGGTGATGCACATGGTTTATCTGGTCTCTACAAAAAGACTGCATGATAGCTGGGGAGGCCTGCACAGCTTGGTTAACAGACATTCCAGGGCTTGTTGCCTCCCCTCTGCTTCCTGGTCGGGCTGCAAGAGGCTCCTTGCCCCTAACTATTGAAGTCACATCTCTTGGTTCCACTCAAGAATTTGCTGTCTCTTTAGCCAATGAACTCAAAGAGAATTTTGTTTTCAGTGTTGCATTTGAATGTCAGTTGTCATTTTCATTCCTCGATTCTGAAATCACTGTGTGAATCTTCCAGCCTCTTTGGAGAAAAATGTGTGGGGCTACTTTCCTCTAAAACATGTGATGTCAGAGAGAACTAAATTTAACCAGGCACAATTACCCATTTTGGCCACAGCTTTTGGCCAAACTTTCAGGAATCAGATGTCTGAAATTATCACAGGATGCCAACATTGCCTCCAAGGAGGGCAAGCTTTACTTTGCATTTTAAAATTTCCCTGAATCAGAAAAGAACTGTTTGTTCACCCAGGTAAGAAAATCCATCTGCTATGTTACATGCCCCACCCTAGTGAGTTTTCACATGTATTTTAGAAATACATTTCTAGGGGGAGGCTGTACTTGAAAAACTGTTCCTTCCGGGAACAGGAGGGTTAAGTTTTATGGCAATAAAAGAAGATAAAAAGATTTTCAATGCCATTACGAAAACCACCAGAGCTAAGACTATATCACTTATTCTGTCTCTTTCTTACATAATTCTTCTAGTTATAGATTGTTTAAGGGTCAGTTTCATAGCCTAAAGGACTTTGTGATGTTATTTAAGGCAGAGTGACTATTACCCAAGAAATCTACAGAAAATTTGCAACAGGCACGTAAAAACGCTGTACTGAACCTGATTCCTTCTCTTATTGTCCAAATTCAAAGATTATAAATGCAAAGAGAAGCCTGTAATATACCTGAAGAAAAAAAGAAAGGCCATTGGTAGCTTTCACCTTCAATGATGAAGGTGAAACATGATAAGTTCATCTATTAAGTTAACTTATCATGTTTTAAGTTCATGACTTAAAACATGATAAGTTCATCTATTCCAAAAAACTGAGGCTGAAATGCATGAAAACCTTTTACCCACAAAAATATTCCTCGATTGTTATTTCCAACACAAAATAATTGAAAACTATCTGAATGTTTACCAATAATGGAATATTTCAATACATTATGGTATATTTACATGTTGAAATATTAAACAACTGTTTAAAATGTTGTTCCCAGAATTTGTAATCACAAGGGGGAAATGCTACATTAAGAGGTTCTGTGAATCAAAGTAGATTAAAACATTCATATAAAATAAGAGACTCTTGAGAGTCCCTTGGAGAGCAAGGAGATCAAACCAGTCCATCCTAAAGGAAATCAATCCTGAATATTCAATGAAAGGACTGATGTTGAAGCTGAAGCTCCAATACTTTGACCACTTGATGTGAAGAGATGACTCATTGGAAAAGACCCTAATTCAGGGAAAGACTGAAGGCAGAAGGAGAACGGGGTAACAGAGGATGAGATGCTTGGATGGCATCACTGACTCAATGGACATGAGTTTGAGCAAACTCAGGAAGATAGTGATGGACAGAGAAGCCTGGAATGCTGCAGTTCATAGGGTTGCAAAGAGTCAGACATGACTTGGCAACTGAACAACAACAATAAAATAAGATCTCACCTGGGTACATAAATCTATATGCTAAAAAAAAAAAAAAAAAACTGAACACAAATTTTAAAATTTTAGTTGTAGTTTTTCCATTCATTCAACTCTTTAGTATTTTCTATAATGCAGCTATAGTATAAAAAAAAAAGGTTTACAGTCTTCCCTGGTGGTCCAGTGGCTAAGACTCTGTGTTCCCAATGCAGGGGGCCCAGGTTTGATCTCTCTTTGGTGAACTAGATCCCATGTGCTACAACTAAGAATTCATATGCTGCAACTAAAATCCTGCACGCCGCAACTAAAAAGATTGCTCATGCCACAACTTAAGACCCAGCACAGCCAAATTAATTAATTAATTTCAAAAAACAGTTTATATTAAAAACAGGATATCTTTTAAAAATATTAAAATATAAAATTTCTAAGCCTTGTGCTCTTTACTCTGTCTTACCAGCTATTCACCAAGTTCTAAAGTAATGCTGCTTTATTAAAAGATAGAAATCCCATTAAATATAGCAATTTTCCATCAGGCAGCACTTTCTCTAATGATGATTTCAATTTTTATGCATAAATACTCTTAGCAATTCTATTTACAGTGTCCTGTATTTGTTAATATCTCTGAAACATTCCTCTCCAGGCTTCTGGCAAGTCTAGAGGTTTTCTTTGGTTTGCAATCAAGAAATAAGATTAAACTTTAAGCCAGCATAACCGGCTTTGTCTTTAGTTAGTCAATTGTGGGACTCAGACAAGTCTTTCTCAAACAGAAAATTTCTCCCTGTGTGGAGTGGATTTTGATATTTCCCGGGCTGTGCTGTGGGTGGCTGTGGGTGACCCAACTCTGGGTCAGAAGGAACAGGCCCCCAGTGAAATCTACATCAGTGTTCCCTGAGAAGTGATTTTATGGCTTCCAAAGGTCGTATGAATTAAGAGGCTGGCTGAGGCTTTTATGTGGAAAATGGTTGATATAACTTAAAAGGTCATGTTTTTTCTAACTGGTTGCCTCACATAAAATGTGCTTTTATGAGTTCTATTATAAAGGCCTTGTGACCCAACTACATTAGAACCAGTCTTGGGAGTTAAATAAGGAAGACTGTCAAGTTTCCATTAGATTACTGGGTGGGTTTGAGCAAATTTAAGCATAAGCATCTCAACTGCTTTTTCTAAAAAATTGGCCATTATTATGCTAAGTGGATAACCAATTTATTATTGTCAAGGACCTCAAAAACAAAGTGTTATGTGAAAACTTTCTAATGGCTACCCTATAACATATATTTAACCTAACCCATCTTCTGAAATACTTCTAGAATAATATGTAGATGCAGCCTGTTTTAGAAGAGACACTGCTTGGTCTCAAAAATCTTTCATATCATTTCAGTGCCCAGGAAAGATGAGAGTACTTTTGTATTTTAATTTGGCATCACAATCTATTTTTAATTTTTATTTCTAGATTAGGATAGTGGAGATGTTTGTGTACATTGGAAAAAAAGACATGTTGTCTTAATCTCTGAGTGAAATGCAAACAGGTGGGGAAAACACTTAAAACGTACTGAACTTTCCTACTCAAATGGGGGACATTTAGAATACACGTTGTACCAGAGTTAATGTGTGGTATCCAAGGTTTTTATCATTCAACATGCAATATTCCTGTACAACATTAGCTTGGCAAATAATCAGGGCAGCTGGTTAATCATTAGCTTTTGACTATAGACCTGCACCCAGAAACAGGAATATTTAAGAAAGGAGGAAATGTTGAGGGAGAAGAAAAATCTTTTTTTGCAAAAATACCAGATTGAACCATTTTTCTACAACAACTTAGTACTTAGTAAATAAATCTTGACTCTGTTTCACTATTCTTCAAAATCATTTTCAAGGTAAAGACCTGCCCCTAAAAAATACTTTCCTACAGTTGTCCAGGTAGTAGATAAACTTGAACAGAAATAAGGGAACAAGACTAGTCACTTTTCAGAAAAAGAATTCCTTAAAATATTTCTTAATTTTTGGTCTTAAAAAAACCCCTCATAATATAATGCTAAAGGGGGAAAATGCTGTACATATATATATATATATATATATATATATATATATAAAAATATGTAATAAAATAAGTGTATGTATATATATGTGAACTTGACTTAATGAAGTAAGCATAGAAAGTGACTAGAATGGAATATTAAAAAATGTTAATGGTGCTTGTCCCCAGGTCATAAAGTTACTGGTAGTTTAAATTTTTTTAGATCTCTCCATAGGTTTTATAAAACTTGAAATATAATTCACATACCATAATTTTCATACTTCTAAAATGTTAAGTTTATTGTTTTTCAGTGTATGCATAAGGTTGTGAAGCCATCACTTCTATTTAATTCTAAAATGTTTTTATCAAGCCCCAAAGGCAATGGTACCCCACTCCAGTACTCTTGCCTGGAAAATCCCATGGATGGAGGAGCCTGGTAGGCTGCAGTCCATGGGGTCGCGAAGAGTCAGACACGACTGAGTGACTTCACTTTTACTTTTCACTTTCATGCATTGGAGAAGGAAATGGCAACCCACTCCAGTGTTCTTGCCTGGAGAATACCAGGGACGGCAGAGCCTGGTGGGCTGCCATCTATGGGGTCGCACAGAGTCAGACACGACTGAAGTGACTTAGCAAAGTGATTCTGTACCCTTTAGCTGTCATATCCTATTCCTCTCTGCCCCTAGACCCTGGCAACCACTAAGAAATTTCCATCTCTATGGTGTTTCCCATTCTAGATATTTCATATAAATGGAATCATACAATTCAATTCAATTCAATTCAGCCGCTCAGTAGTGTCTGACGCTTTGCGACCCCATGAACTGCAGCACACCAGGCCTCCCTGTCCATCACCAACTCTCGGAGTCCACCTAAACCCATGTCCATTGAGTCAGTGATGCCATACACCCATCTCATCCTCTGTTGTCCCCTTCTCCTCCTCCCCTCAATCTTTCCCAGCATCAGGGGCTTTTCAAATGAGTCAACTTCACATCAGGTGGCCAAAGTATTGGAGCTTCAGCTTCAAAATCAGTCCTTCCAATGAACACCCAGGACTGATCTTTAGGATGGACTGGTTAGATTTCCTTGCAATCCAAGGGACTCAAGAGTCTTCTCCAACACCACAGTTCAAAAGCATCAATTCTTCTGTGTTCAGCTTTCTTTATAGTCCAACTCTCACATCCATACATGACCACTGGAAAAACAATAGCCTTGACTAGATGGACCTTTGTTGATAAAGTAATGTCTCTGCTTTTTAATATGCTGTCTAGGTCGGTCATAACTTTCCTTACAAGGAGTAATCATCTTTTAATTTCATGGCTGCAATCACTCGGAGCCCCCCAAAATAAAGTCAGCCACTGTTTCCCCATCTATTTGCCATGAAGTGATGGGACCGGATGCCATGATCTAAGTTTTCTGAATGTTGAGCTTTAAGCCAACTTTTTCACTCTCCACTTTCACTTTCATCAAGAGGCTCTTTAGTTCTTCACTTTCTGCCATAAGGGTGGTGTCATCTGCATATCTGAGGTTATTGATATTTCTCCTGGCAATCTTGATTCCAGCTTGTGCTTCCTCCAGCCCAATGTTTCTCATGATGTATTCTGCATATAAGTTAAATAAGCAGGGTGACAATATACAGCCTTGATGTACTCCTTTTCCTATTTGGAACCAGTCTGATGTGGTACTTTGTGGTATATTTCTTTTCTTTGACTTTAAATATTTTCAAGGTTATCAATGTTGCATCATGCATCAGTACTTCATTCCTTTTTATGGCCAAATAATATTCCATTGTGTGCATATAGTACATTTTATTTATTCACTCATGAATAAATGGACATTTGGGTTGTTTCTACTTATTGGCTATTATTAATAATTCTGCCATGAACATTCTGTGTAAGTTGGTGTATGGACTACTGCTGCTGCTCCTAAGTTGCTTCAGTTGTGTCCAACTCTGTGCGACCCATAGACGGCAGCCCAACAGGCTCCCCCTTCCCTGGGATTCTCCAGGCAAGAACACTGGAGTGGGTTGCCATTTCCTTCTCCAATGCATGAAAATGAAAAGTGAAAGTGAAGTCACTCAGTCGTGTCCAACTCTTAGCGACCCCATGGACTGCAGCCTACCAGGCTCCTCCATCCATGGGATTTTCCAGGCAAGAGTGCTGGAGTGGGGTGCCATCGCCTTCTCCATTTCCACTTCCTGCTGCTGCTGCATTGCTTCAGTCGTGTCTGACTCTGTGCGGCCCCATAGATGGCAGCTCACCAGGCTCCCCCGTCCCTGGGATTCTCCAGGCAAGAACACTGGAGTGGGTTGCCATTTCCTTCTCCAATGCATGAAAGTGAAAAGTGAAAGTGAAGTCTTGCAGTCATGTCTGACTCTTCGCAACCCCATGGACTGCAGCCTACCAGGCTCCTCCGTCCATGGGATTTTCCAAGCAAGAGTACTGGAGTGGGTTGCCATAAGCTTCTAATTCTCTTGGGTATATATCTAGGCATGAAATTGCTAAATCTTATGGTAATTCTATATGTAATTTTTGAATAACTGCTAAATTTTTCTCCATAGTGGCCACATCATTTTACATTCTGATCAGCAATGTTTGAGGGTCCCAATTTCTCCCCATCTTCATCTATGCTTGTATTTGTCTGCTTTACTGACTCCAAACATCCTACTGGGTGTGATCTTGTATATATTGTGGTTTTGATTTGTATTTCCTTGAATGGATAATGATATTAAGCATCTTTTCATGTGCTTATTGGTTATTTGTATATATTATTTTGAGAAATGTCTATTCAGATCCTTTGCTCATTTCAGAAACTAGTTTGTCTTTTTGTTCTTGAGTTGTAAGTATTCTTTATATATTCTACATAAAGGCCCCCTGCCAGATATACAATTTGAAAATGTTTTTTTCCATTCTGAGGGTTGTTTTTCTACTTTCCTGAGGGTGTCCTTTGAGGCATGAAAGTTTTAAATTTTGATAAAATCAATTTATCTATTTTTAAAGTTGTTTTAGTTATGTTTTTAGGGTTATATCTAAGAAATCATTGTCTAACGGGTCACAAAGTTTTATGCCTATGGTTTCTTATAATTTTAGATCTTACATATAAAGTTTTGAATTAAATTTTATTTGGTGTGAGATAGGGATCGAACTTCTCATAAAATATTACACGTGGATAGTCAATCATCCCAGTAGAATTTGTTGAAAAAATCATTCTTTCCTCTACACAATCGTCTTGGCACCCTTGTGGAAAATTAGCTAGCTATAAATGTAATAGTTTCTTTTTAGACTCTCAATCCTATTCCATTGATTTATATGTCTATCCTAGACCAGTACCATACTGTGTTGATTATTGTACTTTATAGTTTTATAGTACATTTTGAAATCAGGAAGAGTGAATTCTCCAACTTTTCTTTATTTCCTTTGGTTGCTTTGGCTTTCATGTGCACCTTGACTTTTCATGTGAATTTTGGGATCTGTTTCTCAGTTTCTCCAAAAAAGGTAGATGGGGATTGTGTTGAATTTATGAATTAATTTAGATATACTTCTACTTTAACCAAATTAAGTGTTCCAATCCATGAATATGAAATGTATTTCCATTTGTTTATACCTTTTCAAATTTGTTTCAATAATGCTTTGTAGTTTTCAATGTGCAAATCTGGTACTTCTTTAGTTAAATGTATTACTAGGTATTTTATTATTTTTGACACCATTGTAAATAAAAATATTTTCTTAATTTCATTTCAGATTGTTAATTGCTGGTGTGCACAAAAATAGTTGATTTATGTATATTTATCTTATATATTGTAATCTTGCTGAATTCATTTATTAGCTTTAATAGTTTCTGGTGGCTTCCTTAGAATTTTCTATATATAAGATTATATTATACCTTATGGGAATGGAGATGGTTTTACTTCTTTATTTACAGTCCAGATGCCATTTGTTTCTTTTCCTTGCCTAATTACCTTTACTAAAACATCAAATATAATGTTTACTAGAAGTTATGAGAGTGGATACCCTTGTCTTATTCCTGATCTTAAGGGGAAAGCTTCCCATCTTTTGCTATTACATATAATATTAGCAGTGAGTTTTCATATATGTCCTTTATCAGGCTGAGAAATTCTCTTTTAGTCTTGGCTTATTATGTGTCTTTATCATAAAATACTGGTAATTGTGTCTGTTTTTTTTTTTTTTCTTTTTTTGTATCAAGTGAGATGATCATGTGATATTTGTCCCTATTTACATAATATATTGTCCAGAACTGAGCTAGAACTGGGCTGACAGATGTCTCAGTTCCAGGAGGTCAGTTAAAATATTAGGCCAAAATGAAAGCAACAGTTAAGGCTTCAATCACTTACAGTATCAGCAAAAAGTCAAACAGGAAAAGTGCCTGTGCTATTTTTTCCCACGAAATGGTGCCAGGAGGTCAAATGTATCATCGCAGATATTGGGGGCCATTACAATGTTGAGAGAGCCCAAATAAAAGAGTCCTGATGATTTATGGGCCCTGGGGTGCAGGAGAAGGAGAAGGCCTATAAGTGGAAAAATACTCAATACAGAGCCAGAGTGGAGAAAAGTGTTTTTAAGTCCCTCCAGTTAAGGTGGACTTGGAAGAGGCATTTGAGAGAGGACTTGGCTGAGGTTCCTCCGATAAAGAGGCTTCTAAACTGAGGCTCCTGAGCTAAGAATGCAAGTATTCATAAAAGCAAAGATGTCTACAGAGGCAACTCCTATCAGAGATTGTGTTTCAATGGCTGTGTACCATATCTGGTGTGTGTGTGTGTGTGTGTGTGTGAGCAGCTTTCCCCTCTGAGGCCTGGCAAATGAAGCCTTTGTTATTACCCTTGGTCAGGCCTGAAAGATCACACACACAGTTCTGGCCTAGAGCAAGACTCCTCATATATGACACTGAATGATTTTTGTATATTAAACCAATCTTGCATTCTTGGAATAAATCCCCTTTTGTCATGATATATAATCCTTGTTACATGTTACTGGATTCAGTATACTAGGTTGGCTTTTGATTGATTTTGTTTTCTGACAATTTTTGTGATGTTATTTATGAGATATTGGTCATTACTTTCCTTATGAAATTTATTTTTTGACTACTTTTGGTATCAGTGTTATCTTGACCTCATAGGATGAGTTCTAAAGTGTTTTCTAATGTTTTTAAGAATTTGTGGAGGATCAGGTGGTGCTAGTGGCAAAGAACCCACCTGCCAATGCAGGAGACATAAGAGACGTGGGTTCAATCCCAGGGTTGGGAAGATTCCCTGGAGAAGGGCATGGCAACCCACTCCAGTATTCTTGCCTGGAGAATCCTGTAGACAGAGGAGCCTGGCGGGGCTACAGCCCATAGGGTCGCACAGAGTCAGACATGAATGAAGCGACTTAGTACAGCACAGCACAGTGTTCCTTAAACATTTGGTAGAATTCACCAGTTAAATTGTCTAGTCCTAGTATTTTCTTTGTGTTTTTCGTCTTTGAGATTTTCTTTTTGTGATTTTCCTCTCTAGACATCTTTGCTTTTATGAATACTTGCATTCTTAGCTCAAGAGCCTCAATTTAGAAACCTCTAGAAATTTTTTGATTGCCAGTTCAATCTCTTGTTACAAGTCTATACAAACATTCTAACTCTCCTTAATCAATGTTGATAGTTTGTGTGCTTCTAGGAAATTGTTCATCATCCAGAACATCTAATTTTTTACCATATACTTATTCATTGTAAGGAGGAGGGCATGGCAACACACTCCAGTATTCTTGCCTGGAGAACTCCTTGGGCAGAGGAGCCTGGCAGGCCACACAATCCATGGGGTCGCAAAGAGTCAGACACATATACTATTGCTTTTCATCTCACAATCCTGTAAGACATATGCTGCTATTATCCTCATCTGACAAATGAGGAATGAAAGTCAGAGAAGTTTAAAAATTTGCCCAGGGTCATGCACCTTGGAATTGGTACAGTCAGGCGTCAAACCGAGGTCCCTCCTACTATTATCTTCTTCTAGTAAAAGTGTGCATCCTTTACAATAGAGGAAGATACCAGCCAAGGAGATGCTGCACTTAGGAGATCAGTGAACTGAGGCAGTGCTGATGGGAGCTCTATAGCACTTCTGTGTTACGGTTATAATTCTGAGTCCCTTCTTGGACATCAGGTACTATGTGACATTTTCTGGCTGGAGTTTTAATTGCTGTTAAACCACTGTGGTTTTGGAGATGTTTGTTAGAACAGAATAGGCTTATCTATCCAGACTAATATGAGGGTGGTAACTACTCCTTGTGTACAGCATTCAGTAACTTGGTAGCATGAATTTTATAGAGCAAAACTATGATAACATACAGAAGAATGTGAGGCTGGGGACAGCATCCATTGGGTTTTAATGAAAAAGTCTTCATCTTCAATTTGAAGCTGAGCTTTGCACAGATATACCTAGGACAGAAATGGGATTTCCTCTTTACCAGATCAATAAAACCCTAATTAGTTGACCTTTCTGCTCTGCTTCAAAAACATTGTTTTTATGTTGTATCATTTATTTCTTCTTGTTTTCATTTGTTTTCCTTTGCCCAAACACTTCTGGCAGAGGAAGCGTGCCATATGTTTTATGAATTAACCAATAAACTCACTCGTCAGAACCATTGTTTGTTCATTATAGTCAATTCTCATAAACCCATTAGGGCAGGACCAGGGGAATAATAAACATGAATCTCAATTAGGCTGCCTTGGCCCCACCATCTTCTCTGTTCAGAGAAGTTTAGTGAGTTTAGTGACAAAAGATTATGTTCTAAAATCATGTCCTTTCATTGAAATGACTGAAATTCACACATGATCAAGTTTGGGGATTTTATTTTACAGGTCCAAAAAACCCAAAACTTTTTTACCAGTCATTCAAATGGATTCTTTCATGACTTATTAGCATCAATTATCTCTAGGAGGAAGTGTGATGGGCCTTTAAATGGTTACTGCCCTGGAGTTAACAGCTGGAAATAATGATGGTTCAAGCAAACAAGTGAAAAAAGCAAAGGGGCTCTAACTTGGAAACTTAAGAGAAAGAGATGTGAGACTAAGGATAATGGAGGGAAGTCAGAGGCAAAGCCTTGTGCATGCAGCAACGTAGACATCCTCGGTTCTCCACTGGCTCTAAGAGGCTCACTTTGCAGTGACACTTAGCACCAGGTAATGGTTTTTATTCATTGGTGTTGATGAGAAATGCTAACATTTCTTATTAAAGGCTAAGCAAGAACACCTAATAAGAGGGAGACATGTAGGGGCTTCCCTAGTTGTCCAGTGCTTATGAATCCACCTGCCAATACAGGGGACATGGGTTTGATCCCTGGTCGAGAAGATTCCATATGCCACAGGGCAACTAAACCTGTGGGCAACAACTACTGAGCCTGCGCTCTAGAACCTAAAACTACTGAGCAGTGAGGAGTGGCTCCTGCTCCTGCAACTAGAGGAACCCTGTGCGCAGCAATGAAGAAACAGTGCAGACAAAAATACATAAATAAATGTTTTTTAAAACAGAGGGAGAAGGGTCATTCTGCAAAACATCGGTCTCTTTCAAAATAGCTCGTTTCCAATTCTGTGTCATAAAGAGTCAGAAAAAAATAATACACTTTTTTAAAGTTAAGAGTTAATCCTTTCTACATCTCTCTCCATTCATTCATTTACTGAAATATCTACTATGTGCTAGGAGCTCTGCTGAGTATTCAGAATAAATAATGAATAAGATATACTTTTATCCTCAAAAATCTTTACCCTCTAAAGGGTGCATCTTTACCCTTCATTGTCTGTGGGGGTAAAACAAAGTTGTATGCTATCTGTCAGATGATAGAAATTTGTGAACAGAGCTGTGGAGGGTGCTGGAAAGTGTCACAGAGGAAATAGCAGTAAAGGATGAGTGAGTGGGACCCAGATCAGTGCCACTTACTCTGTCCAGCTTTCTTCACATCTGCCTTACTCCCACTTCCCTTCTATAGATTGGCTAGGAGGTCCCAGGAAGAGGTCAACATGACCTGAGCTTTTTCAATCAGCAATCAGAATGGTGGCAATATTCTTAGCAACAATGTTTAGGAATACAAAGGAGGAGGAGAAGGTTGATGAGGTGGCAGATGATGAGTCAGTAGCAGGTATATTGATTTGCAGATGTTTGGTAGGCAGTAGGATTTTTTTTTTTTAATCTGGAACCAAGGATTTAAAAAAAATTCTTTCAAGTGTTTAACACTGCAAGTTGTTAGGGATGCAGGGGAAAATAAGCATGTAGGCTAAAGATGTATATTACAGTTTCACAAAGTACTCTGACGTACACTCTGTCAATTGGGTTTCAGGCAGGAAGCAGTTAGCTTGCTCAAATTGAGTAGAGTTTAATAAAGGAATTATTTACAAAGGAGCAGACAGGGTGAAGAAAAATCAAGATAGTGTAGTACCACAGACCTCTTAATAGCAGGAAGTCATTATCAAAAGGAGACAGCAGTTACCAGTTCCAGAGAGGAAGTAGAGAGCCCTGCAGAGAGAACCACCTGATGGGAGCTGTGGCCTTTAGTAGAGAGAGGATGACCAGTGGAGCCCTCCCAGGGAGGCAGCCGCTCTCCAGCTAGTGCCTCCATTGGCTTGACTGGAGCCAGAAAGTGGAGATGCCCCTGACAGAGGCTCTCTAGCTCAACCGCATGAGGCCCAGAGTAGGATGCAGACAATTGGGGAGTCGATCTAGAGAGGTAACTAGACAGTCAGCACACATACATAGCTCATAGGTCTTTACAACAGCTCCATAATAATAATGATGATAACTAACTTGGATTGAGTGCTTACCATATGTATGACGCCATTCGACAGTGGATCAGTGCTTTAGATCTTATCAAATCCTCACCATGACCCTAGGAAGTGGGTATTATTATTCAACTTTCTATTAAGGCAGACTTGGATGCTTAGAGATGTTAATTTGCTCTTTTACACAGTTAGAAGTAGAAGGGTTGTGAGATCACTCTAAGAATCTGTTGCCAAAAACACTAGGTCTTGCTACTTGCCCATCTTTCACATGAGAAAACTGAAGCCTAAAGGAAAGTTTAAGGGATTGATTCAAGTCAACGTGGCTGGAACTTCCCTGGCAGTCCAGTGGTGAGGACTCTGCCCTTTCACTGCAGGGACTTGGGTCTGACCCCTGGTCAGTGAGATTCAACTTGTATTGTCTGATTTCTTCAGGCTGAGGGAGTAGGAGGAGGTAAAAAAGAGTGGTCTGATTAGGCTAGAGAGTCAGAAGAGAAGAAGATGGTGGATAGGGTGCTGCAGACAACATTTAAAAGACCAAGGGTTTGAATAATGCCACAGAAGCCAACTGTATAAAAGGGAATGGTGAATTCAAAGAAAGGAGAACTAGAAGAGACTCAGAGGGATGAAGCCACATACTCAAAAAAATGTTAAGAGCAGCAACAACATTTCCTGACTTCATAAGTAATGATGTTTCCAGGAAAAGCACAGAGCCCTTCTTTACATACTTCCCTCTCCCACACCAAGACACAGTGTCTAGAGCTCCCCAACCTTCTCTTGCCCAATGAAATGATCTATTTTCCTCCTTCTCCCCCAACTCCTTTCTCCTTAACTTCTTTTCTCCACTCCCTCCCCACAGAATTCTCCCCTAATTGTGCTGAAACATCTCTAATGCCTTCTGGAAGAACATTCATCCTTCCAATTGATATTTACTGATATTTACTTACCAGGGTAAGTATTGTTTCTATGCTATGCTATGCTAAGTCACTTCAGTCGTGTCCGACTCTGTGTGACCCCATAGACGGCAGCCACTAGGCTCCCCGTCCCTGGGATTCTTCAGGCAAGAACACTGGAGTGGGTTGCCATTTTCTTCTCCAACGCATGAAAGTGAAAAGTGAAAGCGAAGTCGCTCAGTCGTGTCCAAGTCTTAGCGACCCCATGGACTGCAGCCTACCAGGCTCCTCCATCCATGAGATTTTCCAGGCAAGAGTACTGGAGTGGGGTGCCATTGCCTTCTCCAAGTATTGTTTCTAGGTGTGGGGATTTGGCAGTGAACACAACAGACAAAAATCTCTGCCCTCAAGAGGCTTACATTTTAGCTGTGAGAAGACAAATTAAGTAACATTTATCATACTGGTGATAAATGCTATGGAGAAAAAGTTAAAAAGGGGGGATCTTGATGGAGGTGGTAATTTTAAATAGAAAGATCAAGAGATCATTTGGAAAAAAGCCTAGGATGTGGGGGAAGGGCTATGGGGGACACTGGGAAAGGAACATCCAGTTAGGAAGGAGCAGACACAAAGGCTGAAGACTCTGGCTGTGACTCTAAGTGAAATGGGAAGACATGATGTTTTTCAGCAGAGAACATACATGGCTCAAATTAAATTGTAAAAGGCTCATTCTGGATGCTGTGCAAATGGTCTGTGGATGGATATGGTTGCCAGAGACCAGTTGGTTTAGTCACTAAGTTGAGTCTGGCTCTTTTTGACCCCATGGACTGTAGCCCACAAGGTTCTTCGGTCCACGGGATTCTCCAGGCAAGAATACTGGAGTGGGTTGCTATTTCCTTCTCCAGGGGAACTTCCTGAGCCAGAGATCAAACCCTGATCTGCATTGCAGGAGGATTCTTTACTGAGTGAGCTACCAGGGAAGCAGAAACTACTTAAGAGGCAATAATATTGGGGGAGAGATTATGGAAGCTGTATTGATGTGTCATATATATATAGATATAGATATATATAAAGGTCAGTTTCTGGAATTATTTTGAAGCTGACAAGATTTGTTTGTGGAAAGGGTGTGTGTGAGAGAGAAACAGGGGGGTCAACGATGAGGCTATGAGTAGGGCCAGGAAGCGGGAAGGATGGGGGAGCCATTTTCTGAGTTGGTGATTCCTCCTGGGAATCTGAGGCAAGAGGAATTCAATTTGGGACATGTGATGTTTGAGATGCCTTTTAACATCCAAGTAGATATGGTGAGTAGGCAACAAGAAAGGAGCACCTGTAGTTGAGCAAGGTCTAGATTGGTGACACAAGTCAGCAGGGATTCCCCTCCATGCTTTCACTGTGGTGGCCTGGATTTGATCTCTGGTCAGGGAATTAAGATGCTGCAAGCTGGAAAAAAAAAATGTGGGTAGCCAAGCGCTGATTCTGAAATGCTCTAACCTTCAGAGGTCTGTACAAGAGCTATGGGCAAAAGACAATGGGGCAGTTTGGGCAGTGATAAACTGGAGTTCAAAAATCTTGCCCAAAGAGGGCAGCCACCTCTCAGAGTCAGCTGATTTCTGCTATGAAAAATGCACGAGCTGCCCCAGTGGCATCAGAATTCCCCAACAAAATATATCTCCAGATCACCTGTCCGTGACCTCTGCCTTACAGGCAGGAATCTGGAAATTTGGTTCTGGGTTCACCTCTGCTCTCCAAATTTGTCATACTATCTGATCAGTCTCATCTCTGTTTACAAGCTCAGGTTTTGCATAGCACCTAGTGGGTGATATTGTGGACCTGGGTTCTTTAATTCATAAATCTAGGCTTTACCTTGAAGGACCAGTGGTGTGCTGGTACTGGCTCCTGCTGGCTTGTGAGAACCAATTTTAGATTTGCTGAAATTTTGCAAACTGGATGATAAACACAGCCATTCTTAAAATTAAATGATATAATAACAAAGACCTACTGTATAGCACAGGGAACTATATTAGATATTTTGTAATAACATATACATGGAAAAAATATGAAAAAGAACATATATGTACATGTATGACTAAATCACTTTGCTGTACACAAGAAACTGATACAACATTGTAAATCAACTATACTTCAATAAAAAATTAAATGACAAACATAAATACTGAAAACTCATCACTTCCTAATGATTTTTACCACATTTTGTTCTGTGTGCTTCTGAGGTTTTTTAAAATTATTATTATTGTTATTTTTAACTTCAATTGCATCTGTATTCTGGAAATACTATATAGCGGTGTATTCTCTTCCTAACTCTGCTTTTAGTGACTTCACATTGGTAACTTTAAAAAGGCCCATGGTGGGAATATTTACAACACTAAAGTACAAATCAGGGCTATTTTCCATGGAAAATCAGTTCGAAGCCTTTATTAGAATACTGCTGTGCCCATGTCATCCTCAGGAATGCATAACAAGCGTCTGATAGAAATTGTCTATACAAAGTGTCTGATGCATGACAATGGTAGACAGACATGGAGAGACTCGAGTTCAGACTGACTATTCCCTAGTTCCGGACAAAGTATTTGCTTGACGATCATTTAAAAAATAGGTGTAAGAAACTGCTGTGTGGATTTCAGAGACTGGCTTTGGAGAAGCCACACCTACAATGTGTACCTCCTGCTTTTCCAGCTACAAAACTGATGGGATGCACCAGAGAACCGTGCTCCGATGAGTCCTCTGGAAAGCAGCTTGAAGTTCTGAGTCAGTGTTTCCTGAATTCCCCACTCAGTGATAAGCCCTACTATAAAAATGCAGTTGGAAAGAGTACCTAGTTTTCCCTAGAGCTCAAGGAGCATTAAAGAGAGACAAAGTATAATTAGGACAGTGGGGAAATGGTTTTTTAGAGAGCAAAACATATATAAAAAATTTTAATTCAATTTTAAAAAAAGTCTATGTCTTTGTAAGCAATAAGTCTTCAACCATCAAGAATCCAAGTTAGGCGTTAGGTAGCTCTCATGTGGGTGAGTGTGTACTCAGTCACTTCAGTCGTGTCCAAGTCTTTGCAACCCTATGGACTGTAGCCCACTGGGCTCCTCTGTCCATGGGATTCTCTAGGCAAGAATAGTGGAGTGGGTTGCCATGCCCTCCTCCAGCGGATCTTCCTGACCCAGGAATATCCAGTGTCTCCTGCAATGCAGGCAGATTCTTTACTCACTGAGCTACCTGGGAAGCCCCTGCTCTCAGGTAGGTAAAACCAAATGAGGCTCACTTTCTCCTTCCAGGTTTCCTGAAGGTAACCTTTTTCCTTCCTTTTTACATGCCCTCTCCACAAATAGAGTTGGTAAAAAAGTATCTGTTACAATGTCCCAGGCTTTATCATTCATGGCAAATCTCTCTGAATTACAGGCTTTTCCTCATAGAGACCATTTACAGTGGGCATAATACAAGGCTGTGTTCAGCCATGGCACTCTTTGAACTAGCCATACCATGTTATTACCACACTAAACTGGAGTGGCCAGTTTTGCTATAAATAAATATCCTCCTCACTGGGTAGATGAAAATCCTTCATAGCAGTTCCTGTATTATTGATTTTTTGGTTTCTAGCTTCTCTGCTGGGAATGACTTTTGAGTTGTTTTGAAAAGAAAAGTCTTGTAAACACTTGACTGTTGGCGAACTCGAGAAAAATCCGATTAGCAGGGAATCAATAACATTATTACTCAGCTGGGTTCCCTGTAATTCTTCTGTCTCTAGGCCAGGTGGATGGATGGGGGTGAGGAGGTGAACGCTTTCAAAGAGATCGTGTGTTCTTCCTGGATTCCATTTATTTCTTTGCAACAGTCCTCTAATTTTGTGGTGTTGGAAATGGAGCTAATAATGACAGTTTGAACAAGACTGGCTTCCTCTCTGTGAGGGAGAACAAAGCAGAGATTATTGGCTTTGACAAAGGTGGCTGGAAGCTTAATCAACCACTCTGAGACGCTCTACCATCCACATGAAATAAAGTCCAGGAACTCACTAGAACGGTACGGCTCCTTATACAGCATTAGAAGTCCAGGTACATGTCATATTTTCAGGTCAATGATTTGATTGTTGAAGCTGTTTGTCTTGTTTTCTTTTTCCATAAACCCTCCAAAAGGGCAGGAAACCTCAGACACCATCTGATTTCCCTCACTGCCATCTCTTGGGTTCCTGCAACTGCATCCTATTGCCCTCAGGACAACTTCCTGGCCAGGAGCCTGGGTAGGACACTTGTGCACCCAGAGATGAGTCTGCTATGTAGATCAACACTGAGTTCCAATTTCTTGCATCTGTGCTGATATTGCTTTCTTATGAACTGGCTCTTACCTGGGCCTCAATCCTATTATTTAATCTTCAATTTGTCCACTTTTTCCCCAAGGCTGAGTTAAATATGCTTCCCTAAGCTAGACTTCCTGTGTTTGAGTTTCAGATACCTGGTAACACTCTCCATTTTTGCCAGGTCTGGCTGACTATGTAGCACATAACCACTGATGACCAGATCGCATGACTTTTGCCTACCTGTTTGGGGTTTTAATCTATTATAGTCTGGTTTTTAGTCCTGGCTGCACAAGTGAGCCACAAGTGTCCATACATGTCTAGGCCCCCCTCCTAGGAATTAAGATTTAATTACTCTCAAGGTAAATACTGACTTCTTTAAAAAATTAACACTCCTTGTTAAGGGCTGAATTGTGTCTCCCTTCATCCCCTACTCTAATTCACATGTTGAAGTTCTAACCTCCAATACCTCAGATGTGACTGTATTTGGATACTGGGTCTTTAGATAGCTAATTAGGTTAAAATGAGTCACTGGGGGGTCAGAGTCTAATATGACTGGGACCCTTAGAAGAAGAGGGAATTGTCTAGGACATAGTTACACACAGGGGGATGACTATGAGGAAGACACAGGGAGAAGATAGCCATTGACAAGCCAAAGAGAGAGGCCTCAGGAAGAAAACTACGCTGCTGACACCTTGACCTCAGACTTCTAGTCTCCAGAACTGTGAGAAAATAATTTTGTTATTCAAGCCCCTCACTGTGTGGTATTTTCTATGACAGTCCTAGCAAATGAATACAGTCCTTAAATAGATTTAATGAGTAGCCAGGACTAATCTGGTTCTGACATTTTAGCATTCATCAAGTCACCTGGTGTAGGCATGTACTTAGTTGCTCAGTCATGTCCAATTCTTTGCCACCCTATGGACTACAGCCTACCGGGCTCCTCTGTCCATGAGAATTTTCCAGAATACTGGAGTCGGTTGCCATTTCCTTCTCCAGGGGATCTTCCCGACCCAGGGATTGAACCTGCATCTTTTGTGTCTCTTGCATTGGCAGGCAGATTCTTTACCACTGTGCCACCTGAGAAGCAAGTTACCTGGTTGTTGTTCAGTTGCTAAATCATGTCTGACTCTTTGCAACCCCATGGACTACAGCGCACCAGGCTTCCCTGTCCTTCACCATCTCCCTGAGTTTGCTCAAACTCATGTCCATTGAGTCGGTGACACCATCCAACCATCTCATCCTCTGTCATCCCCTTCTCCCCCTGCCTTCAATCTTTCCCAGCATGAGGGTCTCTTTCAATGAGTCCTCTATTTGCATCAGGTGGCTAAAGTATTGGAGCTTCAGCTTCAGCATCAGTCCTTCTAGTGAATATTCAGGGTTGATCTCCTTTAGGATTGACTGGTTTGATCTTGCACTCCAAGGGACTCTGAAGAGTTTTCTCCAGCATCACAGTTAGAAAACATTAATTCTTTGGCACTCAGTCTTCTCAGTTCAGATCAGTCGCTCAGTCGTGTCTGACTCTTTGCGACCCCATGAATCGCAGCACGCCAGGCCTCCCTGTCCATCAACAACTCCCAGAGTTCACCCAGACTCACATCCATAGAGTCAGTGATGCCATCCAGCCATCTCATCCTCTGCCGCCCCCTTCTCCTCCTGCCCCCAATCCCTCCCAGCATCAGAGTCTTTTCCAATGAGTCAACTCTTCGCATGAGGTGGCCAAAGTACTGCAGTTTCAGCTTTAGCATCATTCCTTCCAAAGAACATCCAGGACTGATCTCCTTCAGAATGGACTGGTTGGATCTCCTTGCAGTCCAAGGGACTCTCAAGAGTCTTCTCCAACACCACAGTTCAAAAGCATCAATTCTTCGGCGCTCAGCTTTCTTCACAGTCCAACTCTCACATCCATGCATGACCACAGGAAAAACCATAGCCTTGACTAGACGGGCCTTTGTTGGCAAAGTAATGTCTCTGCTTTTGAATATGCTATCTAGGTTGGTCATAACTTTCCTTCCAAGGAGTAAGTGTCTTTTAATTTCATGGCTGCAGTCACCATCTGCAGTGATTTTGGAGCCCCAAAACTCAGTCTTCTAGAATTAGTTAACACAGAGGTTGCTGAAGTCACCCCTCAGGGTTTCTGATTCAGTACATCCTGAGTGCGGACTGGGAATCTGCATTCCTGTGAGGGTCCAGGTGATGCTGATGCAGCTGGGCCCAGGACCCTATCTGCAAACCACTGCACTAACTTATTATATGTTGCAATTGATCTTCTGTGAGTCTCCAACTTCCCCTGTCAATTCTTGTGCTGTTATGGAACAGCCTCCATGCCCAGGGTTTGCTGGGTCCATGGTCCTGGTTTTACCTGGGTTGAGTTAAGATTAATACAAGTTTATGCCCTTGATTCAAACATATATATCCTTAGTAAAATGGAAATTTGGGGGAGAAAAAATACATGTCTGGGAAGGGCTGTGATTTCAAGAAGTCTGTATATATGCTTGTAAATTTATGTATCTTTCTACATAGGGCTTGAGGCAGCTACTAAAATTTGGGAGAACTGGGTACTTTACATTTGAAGACTTAAATACATATTCCAATTTTAATACATTAAATATCAAATGCATCCTATACATTTCTGTGAAATTAATATTTACTGTGCTGTACTTAGTTTCTCAGTTGTTCCAATTCTTTGTGACCCCATGGACTGTAGCCCACCAGGCTTCTCTGTCCATGGAATTCTCCAGACAAGAATCCTGGAGTGGGTTGCCATGCCCTCCTCCAGGGGATCTTCCCAACCCAGGGATCAAATCCAGGTCTCCCGCACTGCAGGTGGATTCTTTATTGTTTGAGCCACCAGGGAAGGTCATTTCAAAAAGTTTTTCCTCTCAATAATTCATTAACATCATTTTGAAGAGTCAGTAATTATAATATTAGTAATGCTGTTTCAGATTAGAAGGGTATCTTGCAGTGCACCAGGAAGAGGCTGGATGTGGCACTGCATCTCATATTACCCCCTTTAGTCATGCGAGGCCTGGTTACATGGGAACTTTAAAGTTCTTTCTTCTGATATTCTCCTTTTTGACTGGGTTAGCTGGCTGATGCACGAGGATTTCACTATCTGAAGCTGTTCCCTCCCTTCCTTGTTCCTCTAAAAGATTATTTAAAGTTCAATTTGACTGAGACTTCCCTGGTGGTCTATTGGCTGAGACTCTGCATTCTCAGTGCAGGGGGCCTGGGTTCGTTCAGTCCCTCATTGGGGAAATAGATCCTGCATACCATAACAAAGATTGGAGGTGCTTTGCAGCCAAATAAATATAAATTAGTTCAATTTGAACAACCCATCCTTTTCACCACTGTAGAGGGGAAGACAGCCTTAGGCTGTGAATTTCTTGAGAGTTATTTTTATGCCCCCAATGAACCGGATTAAGTATGCAATAAGTATGGATTAAATATGCAATAAATAGGGCTCTCCCAGTGGCTCAATGGTAAAGAATCAGCCTGCAATACAAGAGACACAGGAGACATGTGTTAGATCCCTGGGTCAGGAAGATCCCCTGGAGAAGGGCATGGCATCCCACTCCAGTATTCTTGCCTGGAGAATCCCATGGACAGAGAAGCCTGGTGTGCTACAGTCCATGGGGTCGAAAAGAGTCAGACATGACTGAAGTGACTTAGCATGCACACTCATGCATGCAATAAATAATTGTTTACTCAATCAGAAAATGAAACCTGTGTTCTACATAGAATGTTATTTCTCACCTTTCTGCTTTTTAATATGGTCTTCCTTCTCCTGGGCTATATGACCCCCCTTCTCTACCTAATCTGGGCTTCAAAATTTAGGACAAAGACTTATTCTGAACTAAGCTTACAGCATAGCAGAGTCCATCACTGTGGTGCTTCTTCCCTGCACTTTGAAATTCAGTGGCTATTGATTTAGTAATCCCATCAATAAGAGCTAACCTTTAGAAAGCACTGTGCAAAGTGTATTCAAAAGCATAATTTCATTTAATGTTCACAAGAGTCATATGGGGCTTTTAAACACTAGGCTCGCTCCTCAGTCCCACCTGAGAGTAGACACAGCCAAACATCTGGAGATGAATCCTAGGCGATAGGACTTTAAAGAACACCCCCTCCCTTATTTAAATATACAGTCGACATTGAGATTGCAAATCACTGAGTCAGAGGGCCCACATCTATGGTACAACACCTAAGACTTCTCCTGTTTGAATAAGCTCTTACAACACAAAAGAGACTTAAAAATAGTTCAAAAAGTTTTCCTTCATTCTTGGTCTCTCTCCTTCATTTCCTTGCAATGTTCCCAGCCTTCTGCAGTATTCAGCTCTTTCCTACAGTTTAGGATCCTCTTCTTCCACCTGCTTTCTAGACGAAATCACTTTCTGTCCTCTCTCAGTTCCTTCCAGATGCTTCCCCAATTACCACCAAATTCACCAAAACAAAACAAAAAATAAAGTTGTTCTCAAACTAGCCGTCCAGAAGCCTCAGCTCATGTCCACACCAGTAGCGCGTTATCACCTGTTCAAAGACAGTGAGCCCTCTGAGTGAAAGGCGTGGGCATGTCCTTATTTTATCTTCAGTTATAAACATTCAACAAATGAGAGCAAATTACTGGCTCAGTGATAAGGCTGGATGACACAGGGATTTGTACATTGTATTGAAGATCTTGGAATTCTTTGAGCAGTGTCTTGGAGAGGATCTAAACTAGAGTTACAGCTTCAGAAGAGCATTTGCAAACAATAAGAGGGGCTGCAGTTGGACTGAAGAGATTAAGGGTTAGGAGACTACTGGAGACAAAGATTGGAGTTGTGAGGTAGAGGAGAAAATATTTTAGAAATGGAACCCATAAGGCAACTTAAACTTATGCAACTTTCCACTCCTCCATGTTGTTGTCTTTGTCCATGAGGTGATTAGATGTCAATAAATAGAGGAACTTCTGTATTTTAAAAGGGGTTGTGGGGAATTCCCTGGAGGTCCAGTGGTTACGACTTTATACTCCCACACTGAGGGCCTGAATTCAGTCCCTGGTTGGGGAACTAACATCCCACAAGCTGTGCAGTGCAGCCAGAAAAAGGAGGGGGGGTGGTAAAAGATTTTTAACACCTATATGGCACCCCACTCCAGTACTCTTGCCTAGAAAATCCCATGGACGGAGGAGCCTGGTAGGCTGCAGTCCACGGGGTCGCTGAGGGTCGGACACGACTGAGCGTCTTCAGTTTCACATTTCACTTTCATGCATTGGAGAAGGAAATGGCAACCCACTTCAGTGTTCTTCCCTGGAGAATCCCAGGGACAGGAAGCCTGGTGGGCTGCCGTCTACGGGGTTGCACAGAGTCGGACATGACTAAAGCGACGTAGCAGCAGCAGCAGCAGCAGCAGCATAATTTAATCATTTCTGAACCTTGTTTCCTTTATAAATTAAACATAAGTTTGACTCTTAAACAAAGAATGGGAATGGGGCACCAAAGGTAATTAAATACAAACTTTTCTGGTTTTCTTCTTTTAATCAACATGGGTTTCTGATGTAAGTGCTCAACAAACATAAAAATGTTTTATATCCAACAGTGAGAGGTTTTAAATCAACTGGAAGCAAGAACAAAAAAAAAAGAAAGCAAGTCTTAGGTCTTCCTTCAGTTCATTGCTTTGTGTATAGCACTGCCTGTGTTCATTATAAGTTCTTACAAGTCATTAAACCAATTGGAACCTGAAGGTTATAATGTGGTGGAAGTTCCAGAAGCTCACATCCACCCAACCTCCTAGCATTCAAGACTCTTCCTGGTGTTCTCCAAGACCATTCTATATAAGGGGCCCATGCAAGCCATGGATAGGGCAGCCATATGCTGTCATGAGCCCAGTATAGTTCCAACTGATGCTTATGCTGCTGCTGCTAAGTTGCTTCAGTTGTGTCCGACTCTGTGCGATGCCATAGACAGCAGCCCACCCAGGCTACCCCCGTCCCCGGGATTCTCCAGGCAAGAACACTGGAGTGGGTTGCCGTTTCCTTCTCCAATGCATGAAAGTGAAAAGTGAAAGTGAAGTCGCTCAGTCGTGTCCGACTCTCAGCGACCCCATGGACTGCAGACTACCAGGCTCCTCTGTCCATGGGATTTTCCAGGCAAGAGTACTGGAGTGGGTTGCCGTTGCCTTTTCTAACTGATGCTTATAATCTGGGCCTAATCTTAATCTAACCCCTTTCACTTTCAAAAGTGTCCTGATTGAGACTGTAAATTACTTGATCATTCTAACTGTGAAGGACACAGCACATATTTTTGTTGTAAAAGTAGCTGTTTCTCCAATATAAGACTTTTTCACTTTTTCTTTCCTTCCTGACTCTGAGTAACTGACCTGGGTGAATGGCAGCATCCTGAACTTCCATGAATTGGGGCTGGGAGTAACCAGGGGAAAGGAGTGGGAGTGGGCTGGGGAGGGAAGGGAAGATTGGAGGCTTCTCAAACCTCCATATAGATGAAAGGAGTGGAAGAAGAAGCAAGCGGGCTTTGCTATGGACACCAGTGGATCAGGGAGAAAATACTGATGAAAAATAGGGTAGGTATTCATCTGGAGATCCCAACCTTAATATCTCATTGGCAAACTGAGTTAGAAACTGCCTTGGAAAACTCCATCATATCAATGATAAAAGACAGGGACCAGTGACATGTATGAAGGCAAGAAATCAAGGGACTGGAAAGCCATGTTGAGTAGATACAAGTGTGATTAGAGGCGGGAAACTCCAGCATCCAGGTCAGAGGGTGACTTTCATCCTCATGCCTCTGGAGCTGATGATCGTGCCATACTGAATAAACTGAATAACCTTTGTGTGTCTTGCTTTTCCAAGCTGGGAAATAAGAAGTATCAAAAGTGACTACGTTCCCGATAAAGATATTGCTTTATTTTACAAGTAGAAATCTTCTGGATTTCTTCTTTCTAATCTAAAGCTTCTATAAGGAGGAAGCAAATCTGTGTCCCTGATGTATTTGTGAAGCCTTTTCTTAGACTAGGTTATTACTGGCTAGACTGAAACTTATTACTGCTTGTCAAAAAGAAACCCCCAAATTGTGTTGTATGCATTTTGACCTTAAAAGCCACAATTTTGATTTAGATGACATATGTACATCCATACAAAATGAATGGAGTTAATGTTTATTTTTGTGGTTTTGTGAATTTATCCATGTAAGAAAAAAATAGTCTTATTAGACTCTTGAAAGTAGAAGTCTAGATTCATTTTGAGTTACATAAACACAGACCTAACATTTGAGGAACTAACTGCTCTCAAAGCCAGAAGTCAGCAAAATAAATAAATAAATATTATTTTTTAAAAGACAAGCATAATAGGCTTCTGCAATCAGTCTTGCATGGAATGCCAGTGCTTATGGTCAAAGTTGAACATTTTAAAAAATGTAAAATATAGATGTTCTTTTTGACTTTATTTTCTAGTGCTAGATCTTCTTACTCCTGTTATCCCCCAAGGAAGTGCCTCTTGGGCAAAATCTTTGCTACTCAAAGTGAGTTTCCAAGTCAGCAACATGGATACCACCTGTGAGCTTGCTAGAAATGAAGAATCTCAGGGACTTCCCTGGTGGTCCAGTGGTTAAAACTCTGAGATTCCACTGCAGGGGGCAGGAGTTAGATTCCTGGTTGGGAAACTAAGATCTCCCTGCTGTGTGGCACAGCCAAAAAAAAAAAAAAAAAAGAATCTCAGACCCCACCCCAGAGCTACTGGATCAGAATTTGCCTTTTAACAAACTCTCTGGGTGATTTTCATGCATTCGAGTTTGAAAAGCACTGGATTACAGAACACCTGGCTAGAAATAGCACAGATCATAAAACTAAATTAGTCAAATAGACGAGTGAGAGGAATTAAAATGCCCTATGGTGCTTGTGTCCGAAAAAAAAAAAAAAATTATATTAATCCTCAGAGGGTTCTTTTCTTATCCCTGCGTGCACACTGATGTCCACCTCTGTCTTCTCTTACTACTTGTTTATAGTGTCTTTTTCTTTCATATTATGTATGGTGGTTGCATGTAATTGTGTTTAACTTCATAATTGCTATTACTTAGCAAAATTTCAAACTTCCTCTAAAATTACTTCACTCCCAACCCTACAATATACTCTATTTACACAGCTTATATCTGTTTCCTTTTTTGCGAGACTCCCACCATGAAAAGCAGACATAATATGAAATAGAATACCAGTTTGGCTTGAGAATGTACTGATTCTGGGAGTGGAGCCAAGGACCAGTGCCAACCAGAATTAGATGAATGATACTAGGGGTAAAGTAAGACTCAGGATCTTCATTAGTAGGAGGTGGGACTTATTTTAGTCATGGATCTGAATTCTGCTTCAGCAGAATTCTCACCCATTATGGATGGGTGAGAATGTTCATTTTAGAGGCTGAAATATGGCATACTCTTGGCTCATAATGCTTTCTGGAAGCACCACGAATAAAGGGAGATGCTTCAGTTCAGTTCAGTCACTCAGTCGTGTCCGATTCTTTGCGACCCCATGAATCGCAGCACACCAGGCCTCTCTGTCCATCACCAACTCCTAGAGTTCACTCAAACTCATGTCCATCGAGTCAGTGATGCCATCCAGCCATCTCATCCTCTGTCGTCCCCTTCTCCTCCTGCCCCCAATCCCTCCCAGCATCAGAGTCTTTTCCAATGAGTCAACTCTTCGCATGAGGTGGCCAGAGTACTGCAGTTTCAGCTTTAGCATCATTCCTTCCAGAGAAATCCCAGGGCTGATCTCCTTCAGAATGGACTGGTTGGACGGGTGAGAATGTTCATTTTGGAGGCTGAAATATGGCATACTCTCGGCTCATAATGCTTTCCAGAAGCACCACAAATAAAAGGAGATGCTTAGGAACTACTTTTTCTTTTCTGTGATGTTTCCACTAATAAATTATAAAGCTTCTTCCCAAATAAGATTAAAATAAAGGAAATGTACTACTCATCTTGAATGAGGAAGATAGAGCGATGAAATAGTATAGTTAGAAGGTAGAATGAACAAAAGCTTTAGAATGAAACAGACATCCTAGATAGAGTTCAAATCCCACATCTACCATCTATGAACTGTAAACATGACCAAATCACTTGACTTCTCTGAATTTCAGATTTCTCACCTATAAAATTAAGAATTGTTTTAGAGAAGCAAGTGAGATGATGTCTTTTGGTCTTTAGGATAGGTCCCCTCATTTAATCACTCAGTGAATATTAAAATATCATTCTATTGTGATATTAGATAGATATTCTAATATCTAATTAAATAGATATTCTATCTAATTCAATTGTGAATCAGTGGGCAGGATTATTTTACATGATTCACTAAATAACTTGAGAGAGAGTACCACTGTGATTGAAAATCGAATGAGTGAGTGTGATCTGCATATCACAGTATTATAAACAGATTCATGAGTATTATTTGTGCAGATTACACTACTGTGCTGAGGGAACAGGGCTGATTAGTTGGAATAGATGTGAAAGTCAGTATGATTTTGGAGTTACTCTGCAGCCTCCCAAAGGAGGGAACCACAGTTATCTTCAAATTTTTCCAGCATTTAGGAGGGACCCTTTCTTTCTACTCTGTTACTTTTGAAGACTATGCAGGAAGTAATTCTAAAAAGGAAAATGTTTCTGAAAATGTTTCTGTATGGTTTTATTTTCTATGAATATCATAATCATCTCACACATCCAGCATTACTTCAATATTTAAGTATTTACAGTATTTGTAGTGCCAGATATTATGTTAGGTGCCAGGTGTACAGGAATCAACAAAACCACCAGCCAATAAGTAAATATATAATTTAAAAATTTTGGTAAGGGCAGTCAAAGGAGAGAGAAGGTTTTATAACAGTGTAGTTGCTTCTTCACCTTAGGGTTTCTATCTGGAAATAAAGCAATCAACTTTTCCCCTTCATTTTTTTCCCCTTTACATATTTATTTTGGGTGTCTACTTCTGCTTTGTAAATTCATGGCATTTTGAGCATTTTCTTTGTGTTTGGGATGTTAAATTTTATTTGGCTTCCTTAATTCTATTAAATCTGTTTAAAATTTTGCCTCTATGATTTGATTCTACTTATTTGATTCCTTATTTACAATGTATGGACTTCTTTTTTTGTGAGAATGGAGGAAGCTCCATTTTGGAGAATGGAGGAATAACTGACTTTTAGCTATTTTGTCCATATTGGGCTTCCTGGTGGCTTAGATGGTAAAGAATCTGCCTGCGATGCAGGAGACCTGGGTTAGGAAGATCTCCTGGAGAAAGGAATAGCAACGTACTCTAGCATTCTTGCCTGGAGAATTCCATGGACAGAGGAGCCTGACAGGCTGCAGTTCATGTGGTCAGGAAGAGTTGGACATGACTAGGGACTAACACTTTCACTTTCAGATTAGGTCTAGATATTTTGCTAATACTCAGAAAATGGGGAAGAAGTGCAGGCGGTGGCGGTCTAGTCACTAACTCGTGTCCAACTCTTTGACCCCCTTGACTGTAACCCGCCAGGCTCCTCTGTCCATGGGATTCTGCAGGATTCTTCAGGCAGATTCTTTACTGACTGAGCCACCAGGGAAGCCTAGGAGTGTAGGACCAGAGTCTAAAAACAAAGAGGATTTTTGTTTGATTACAGCTAACCTGACCCCATTCACCTGCTTAACCAAGGTAAATAATATTTCAACTCTATCCTGAGAGGACTATATGGAGATGGCAGAAAACACTGTGGTAAACTGATGACCCAATTGTTCATGCCTCTCTACATCCACCCTGTTTGCAAAGTGACTTCACAGACTCCCATTAAGAGGTGGACTTCATTTCTCTGTTTCCTGAATCTGAGCTAGATTTGTGACTTGCCACAGTCAACACATCGAGGAGGAAGTGTTTATGCCACTTTTGAGCCTAGGCCTTATGTCAATCTTGTCTGGATAGTATGAAAATGATCTGGGGCTATCCTGTTGGTAGATGAAGTCATTCAGCCCAATTACTCCTATCACCCCAGCCCACAGCCAGACCACGGCCTGAAATGTGTGAGACACCATCCTGGACCAGCAAAGTCCCATTGACACCCCAGCTGATTGTGGATGCTTTGTGAGGCCAGCCAAATCTGAATCAGGTGATGAGAATGTAGATTCATAAGCAATAAAAACAAACTCATTATTTTAAGCTTCTGAGTTTGAGGCAGCTTATTACTAATTTCATATATTCTCATTTGAATGATTCCATTGTTTACTTAAGGTGATACCCATTTTTCCTTTTCACCATCTACTTTCAGTAACTTCCTGCCATGGTAAAACTATTTTTCTCTTTTTTTACCCTTTGGTTCGTAAGAAAATTTGAAGGCAGTGGTATGCTGGTAAATGTTTCACAACAAAGCTGTTAGGAATAAAAGATGTGTGTGTGTGTGTAAATATGTATGTACATATGTGTAAGTGTGTATATGTGTAAGTGTGTATATATATAAGTTTATTATAAATTTATTAATTACATAAGTTTATTATGGAGCCTGGTGGGCTGCCGTCTATGGGGTCACACAGAGTCGGACACAACTGAAGTGACTTAGCAGCAGCAGCATTATACATTTTACATATATAAGGGCTTCCCCAGTGACTCAGCGGTAAAGAATTTGCCTGCAATAAAGGAAACGCAGGAGACACAGGTTCGATCTCTGGGTTGGGAAGATCCCTTGGAGGACAGCACAGCAACCCACTCCAGTATTATTGCCTGGAGAAGCCCATGGACAGAGGAATCTGGCGGGCTACAGTCCACAGGATCACAAACAGTCGGACATGACTCAAGTGACAGAACACACATACATGCATAAATGTGTAGTTGCAGAACTAAGCTCATTATCTTCTGCAATGCTGACAAAAGCTTTAAGGGTTTACATATATAAAGAAATGTAAAAAGCAATACATAGAAAACAATTTATAAATAATAGTAAAATAAGCAATGATCTTTTGTCAGTTTCATATATCCAATTGATTCCCACAGAGTGCTTCTATTAGTTTTTGCAGAACTTTTCTATGTAATTCAACCATGATTTGATAAAATTACATTTCAACCTGGTACCTCTTTTACAATAAATGTTTGTTATGAACTCTGATATATGATTTATCTTTGAACTAGATGTAACCCTTGTATAACAGCTATATTCATTAAATTGAAACCTCCTTTATCTTTGGTGCTTGACACAACACACTGTGAAGCGTAATTTGCATTATTAACATTTTATCCATTACTTTTAGCCTAAACAACCAATACACAATAAATGAAGGCCTGATTCAGAGTATTAGCTACTCTCTGTGGTGAAACATTGCTATTTTGACCATCTTCAAGCTACCGACATGACATCCCTGGAATGGAATTGGGAAGAGATGCACGCCCTCCCATAGCATGCCCACCATGTTGCTACAATGGAGTTACATAACTGCAAAGGCATAGATAATACTCAAGTAGAATAAAATAAGTGGGATGTGATGTTTTGAGTATTTATGACCTTTATTTTTGATACAATTTATTGAATTCTAAGTTTATAAAATCTGATTTTTAATGATAGGCAGGTTTAACAACTGACTTTCTAAATCCCTGAAATATTAACAATCAAATGAGCTGGCTCCAGCACACCCCTGCTGAAAGATGTTAAAAACACCTGAAGGTTCTAGTTATAAAAATAACAGCTCCCATACATTTAGTGCTCACTAGATGCCAGGTATTGTTCTATGTACTTTAGATTCACAATCTTACGTATTCCTCACAATGGCTCTGAGGTAGGTATTGTTATTATTTGTATCTAAGGTACAGATGGAGAAATGGAACCAAAAGAATTTAAGTTCATAAAAGTACAAACTACCTTTCCTAAAGAGAGATATATTTTGTCACAAATATATTATGACCATAAAGATGAAATCAATATTCAGATGAGACTCAGAATTCAGTAATGAGAAAAATAGCTTTACTGGAGGTATGAATACAGATTTAAGGCTGTTTAATAGAGGGAGGCATACATGGTGCCTGGCAAAGAAGAATGAGAACTTGCTGATGTCCCAGCTGAGATGAGAATGACTGGTTATGATAAGAAGATATTACCGGCAACAAGGGGTGTGCACGTCAGGGTATATACTTGGAGGGGTGAGTTGTTTGGTGTGGTTGGAGTGGAGGTAAGTATAAGTAAGTGATAGTAGTGGAGATAGGAAATTAATGTGGAGCAGAAAAAGCAGAAAAATTGAAGAAAAGGTTCTTTTGTCATCAAGAGTTTTTTGTTTTTTAATTAATTTATTTTTAATTGAAGGATATTGCTTTACAGATTTTTGTTGTTTTCTGTCAAACAGATGTGATGGGGAGGGAGATGGGAAGGAGGTTCAAAAGGGAGGGAATATATGTATATCTATGACTGATTGTGTTGGATCATTAAAAAAGTAAGAGAGTTCCAGAAAAACATCTACTTCTGAGTTATTGACTATGCCAAAGCCTTTGACTGTGTGGATCACAACAAACTGTGGAAAATTCTTCAAGAGATGGGAATACCAGACCACCTGATTTGCCTCCTAAGAAAACCGTATGCAGGTCAAGAAGTGACAGTTAGAATTGGACATGGAACAACAGGCTGGTTCCAAATTGGGAAAGGAGTACGTCTAGGCTATATATTGTCACCCTGCTTATTTAACTTATATGCAGAGTACATCATGTGAAATGTTGGGCTGGATGAAGTGCAAGCTGGAATCAAGATTCCTGGGAGAAATATTGATAACCTCAGATATGCAGATGACACCACCCTTATGGCAGAAAGTGAAGAGGAACTCAAAAGCCTCTTGATGAAAGTGAAAGTGGAGAGTGAAAAAGTTGGCTTAAAGCTCAACATTCAGAAAGCTGAGATCATGGCATCCGGTCCCATCACTTCATGGCAAATAGACGGGGAAACAGTGGAAACAGTGGCTGACTTTATTTTTCTGGGCTCCAAAATCACTGCGGATGGTGATTGCAGCCATGAAATTAAAAGATGCTTGCTCCTTGGAAGGAAAGTTATGACCAACCTAGACAGCATGTTAAAAAGCAGAGACATTACTTTGTCAACAAAGGTCCATCTAGTCAAGGCTATGGTTTTTCCAGTAGTCATATATGGATGTGAGAGTTGGACTATAAAGAAAGCTGAGCACTGAAGAATTGATGCTTTTGAACTGTGGTGTTGGAGAAGACTCTTGAGAGTCCCTTGGACTGCAAGGAGATCCCACCCATTCATCCTAAAGGAAATCAGTCCTGAATATTCATTGGAAGGACTGATGTTGAAGCTGAAGCTTCAATACTTTGGCCACCTGATGAGAAGAACTGACTCTTGGAAAAGACCCTGATGCTGGGAAAGATTGAGCATGGGAGGAAAGAGGGACGACAGAGGACGAGATGGTTGGATGGAATCAATGACTCAATGGACATGAGTTTGAGTAAACTCTGGGAGTTGGTGATGGACAGGGAGGCCTGGCATGCTGCAGTCCATGGGGTGCAAAGAGTCAGACATGACTGAGTGACTGAACTGAACTGAACATTTAAGTCAGTAGACTATAAGTAAAGTAGACTGGCCTTCATGATAACAATAAGAATGGGTCTTGTCCAATTAGTTGAAGGTCTTAAGAAACAGACAGACTTATCCCAAGGGAGAGGGAATTCTGCCAAAAAACTGCCTTCATATTTGAACTGAAACTCTAGCCTGGTCTCCAGTCCACTGTCCTACTGCTATGATCTGAATGTTTGTGAACTCCTCAAATTCTTATATTGATATCTTAATCCCCAAAGATGAAGGTATTAGGAAGTGGGTACTTTGGGAGGTGCTTAACTCATGAGGGTTGGAGCCCTTATGGATGGTGTTAGTGCCTTATAAAAGAAGCCCCACACAGAGATGTAGATGGACCTAGAGTCATCATACAGAGTAAAGTAAGTCAGAAGGAGAATAACAAATATCATATAATATCATTTATGTGTGGAATCTAGAAAAATGTTACAGCTGACTTTATTTGCAAAGCAGAAATAAAGACACAGACATAGAAAACAAACATGGATACCAATGGGGGTAAGGGGATAGATGAATTGGGATATTGAGACTGATATACATGCACTATTGATCAGTTCAGTTCAGTTCAGTTGCTCAGTCATGTCCGACTCTTTGCAACCCCATGAATCGCAGCACACCAGGCCTCCCTGTCCATCACCAACTCCTGGAGTTCACTCAAACTCATGTCCATCGAGTCGGTGATGCCATCCAGCCATCTCATCCTCTGTTGTCCCCTTCTCCTCCTGCCCCCAATCCCTCCCAGCATCAGAGTCTTTTCCAATGAGTCAACTCTTCGCATGAGGTGGCCAAAGTACTGCAGTTTCAGCTTTAGCATCATTCCTTCCAAAGAACACCCAGGACTGATCTCCTTTAGAATGGACTGGTTGGATCTCCTTGCAGTCCAAGGGACTCTCAAGAGTCTTCTCCAACACTGCAGTTCAAAAGCATCAATTCTTCGGCACTCAGCTTTCTTCACATCACTCAGCTTCTCTCACATCCATACATGACTACTGGAAAAACCATAGCCTTGACTAGATGGACCTTTGTGTGATACTATGTATAAAATAGATAACTAATGAGAACCTACTATATAGCACAGGAGACTCTACTTAATGCTCTGTGGTGACCTAAATGGAAAGAAAATGCAAAGAGGGCATATATGTATTTGTATAGACGATTCACTTTGCTGTACAGCAGAAACTAACACAACATTGTAAAGCAACTATACTCCAATAAAAAAATTAAAAAACAAAAGAAGCCCAACCCAGATTCCTAGCCCTCTCTACTCTATGAGGACACAGTAAGAAGATACCCTCTATGAACCAGGAAGAGGCCTTCATAAGAATACATCCACACTGGTACCTTAATCTTGGACTTACCAGACTCTAAAACCACAAGAAACACATGTATGTTGTTTATACATTACCTAGTATGTGACATTTTGTTACAGCAACTTAAATGAACTAAGACGCTTACTCTTCAGATGTTGGACATGCCAGCCTCCACAACTGCATGAGCAAATTTCTTAAAAATAGATCTCTCTTTCTCTTTCCATCCACCCCTCCCCACATTCTACTGATTCTACTTTCCTAGAGAACCCTAAAACAATAGGCAGTGGGAGCCAGTATAGAAAATTACGAACAGGGACTTCCTTGGCAGTCCAGTGGCTAAGACCTCATGCTCTCAATGTAGGGGGCTTAAGCTTGACCCCTGGTTGGGGAACTAGATTCCACACGCTGCAAATAAGACCCAGTGGAGCCAAATAAATAAATATATATTTTAAAAAGAAAACATTATGGACAGACAAGTAAACTTTTGAGGTAAGAATTAAAAAGTAAAGAAGCTCCAGGTGGCCATAATTTAACAGAAATAAAGTCATTGCAATTGAGGAAACTGAGGAGAGTAGGTTATTGGTTGGGCCATTGTTCAGAAGCTATAAGGCACAGAGTAGAAAAGAGAAAATGGTAAGTTTGTGTTCTGAAACTGTGTTACGTGACTTGGAGAAGTTGACAGGGAAAATGGAGACAGATGGAAATCTAGATGGTGTGACCTTACATACAAGAGGGATTTTCAGCGATGGTGATGGAGCGGTCTGGAAGGAGCTTGGTGATTCCAAAAAGATGCACATTTTAGAAACTGAATATGGAAGAGAATGTTATCTCCTTAAGAGAGATTGAAAGGGAACTGATACCAATGGCCACAAATTTGCCTATTCATTGGAGCAGCTCCAGAATTCAATATAGAATAGGTTCAATGGCAACAAAATGGCTGGAAGGTAAACAGTGGAGTGATCTGGAAGCCGAATTTGCATAGCAAGCAGTGTTTTCACTTCATATATATGTTTTATGTCAATATGAATAGCAAAGCTTTCTAAAGATGCTTATATCCTTAAGTTTGAGAAAGCATCTCAAACTGCTTAAGTTTGAGAAAGCATCAACCTTCTAGAGATTAGTACATTGCTGGAGCTATGGAATCACTGATGGAAATCCCTGGGGTCAACTGCCCATTCCCATCAACTCCTTGGTATCACTGAAAACAGATGTGACTGCCTTTGCCATGATGTGTGACGGAGGATAGGAAATGGTGTGGATGGTACAACCTCCTGGCCACTTTAGCTTCTTCTGACCCTTTGCATGGTTCTGGTTTCTAGTGACTGAACTTTCCAGAAGTCTTTTAGAGCCTGAGAGCTACTCAAAGCAAGGCTACATGTTTGCTTTAGCATCCTTAAAATTGACCTTTTGGGTTGTTTTCAGGATCATTTCACGTCTCAGCTTCTTTTAGTTTGAAGCTCTTTTTTAACAATAGTTTCAATTTGCTTTGAAAGAAGTGGTGACAAAAATATTCTGGGAACTCCAGAACACCTGATGCTATGACTCAGTCCCTAGTGTTAAACTATCTTTTTCACTGGCTTTGGAGGGGTGATTAGCCCTGAATGAGAGATATCATAGAAGTGTTGTCCATTATGGGGGGAGTATGCCAGAAGATCATATTTAAAAACCCTTCTAATTAATTCATATATCACTGTTGTGAATTACTAAAATAAGACCCAAGAGTCTGCTGTAGGAAATTCAGCAAATCAATCAACATATAATTGATGAGCTCCTATACAAGGTTTCTATAAATGTTGTGAAGAATAAAAAGATATGTTAGGATCCTTATTCAGACTAATAGGGGAGGAAAAGAATGATCATATGAAGAAGCTAAAATAAATAAATACACAAATAATAAAAATAAATAAACATATCAAGCAGCATGTGACAATTATTGTTAAGAAACTGAAGAGATGGTTATGGGTTGCGGACTTGGGAATCGCCCCAGAGAATGTGAGAACTGAGAAATTGAAGTATAGGTAGGAATTAAATAAGGTTAGCTAAAGGAGGAGGGCGTGGATGAGGGCATGATTATATAAAGTACACAAAGAGAGTTTAGCTCTAGAGTTAATGTAATGAAGTTTGAACTTTATCCTGTCTAAACTGGAAACCCGTTGAAAAGTTAGTATGTAGAAAGAAATATGGACGTGAGAGTTTAGGCATATCAGGCAAATGGTGGAGTGACTAATATAGTTGCAGTTGGGATATTCTTGCCAAATATCCTGAATTTGATATTTGGCTCTGCCATTTGTAAGCTGAATGACTTTTGACCAGTTACTCATATCTCTAAAGCTGAATTTCTTATCCAAAAAAAATTTTTAAGGGATAATAATAGCGTCTTTCTCATCATGTTTTTATAAAGGGTAAAACACTTGGCACAGTGTCTGGACCAGAGAAAGTGACAATATAAATAATGACCATCATTATATTGCTGGCAAGAAACTTTTGAAAACAAATGATGTAAGTGGAGAAAAAACTGAATGGAAGGAAAAATGAAGAGTTGGCAAGACTAGTCTGGATGCAGGAAGTAAAAGAGAATGCCACATCAAAGTGGATTCTGGGTTTGGGGCCTGAGAAAACAGGAGGTACCACTAGTATTCATGAAAAATAATGCTAGTAGGAGGGATGCAAGTCACTGTACTCACTGTCTCTGGAGAGGGACTGGAATTCTCCCCAAGACCAAGTCAGACATAGGCATGGCTGCATAATCATCTCAGGGACTGGGCTGGAACAGAAAATTGAGACTTTAAGGACTATGAAGGAGGATCATGTGTTGGAAGACATGGTAGAATAATAGGTGAAGGATGAGAAAGAGAAATAATAGAAACACAGACACTAGAATTAAGTATGAATAAAGGAACTGAGGAGCTTTCCAGGGGGCTCAGTGGGTGAAGAATCTACTTGCAATGCAGGAGACATGGGTTCGATCTCTGAACCAGGAAGATCCCCTGGAGGAGGGCATGGAAACCCACTCCAGTATTACTGCCTGGAGAATCCTATGGACAGAGGAGCCTGGGGGGCTACAGTCTGTCTGTTAGTTTCTCAGTCGTGCCGGACTCTTTACGACCCCATGGACTGCAGCCCACCAGGCTCCTCGGTCCATGGGATTTTCCAGGCAAGGATACTGGAGTGGTTTGCCATTTCCTTTCCCAGGGCTATAGTCTATAGGATTGTAAAGAGTCAGACATGACTGAAGCAACTGAGTATACACTCACGCAAAGGAGCCAGGCACCAGGAGGAAACTTAAACCTAGAACTGGAACTGAAATGGAACAGATCAGGATTATTTCCTAAGGCAAAACCTTTGCTCTTGTTTTTTTTATTTTAAAAGAACTTATGAATTTTTAGTAAATATTCGATGTATTGTGAAACATTTATAAAATATGTATAGGTATAAGAAATATCGTAGTCAGAGATGTAGCCAGGTTTTATGGGGTTTTTAGGGCATTCTTTAAATAAAAGAAGACACAACCAAGAACACAAAATTTGATACAAAATTGTGCTAGATAGGGACTTTCCTGGTGGTCCAATGGCTAAGGCTTCATGCTCCCAATGCAGGGGGGCTGAGTTCAATCCCTAGAAAGGGAACTAGATCCCACAACTAAATGCTGCAACTAAAAAGAGTAAAAGATTCTGTGTGCTGCAATTAATATCTGGTGCAGCCAAATAAATAAATATATTTTTAAAGTATTATATATAAATAGATACAATTAGAAGTAAAAAGGGCACTTCTTCAAAATTAAAAAAATAAATCACAATAAATCACAAATTTTTAAAAAGCACAGTGTTACAAATCCAGAAAAACATATTTATTTAGTGGTTTATTTTTGCTTTATTTTTAGTTGTGTGATGGAGAAGTGCATCCCATAACTTCTCCATCATTAAGGGTTTAACTAAAGAGTTTGCTATAGCTCTGGGTGTGATTTTGATGAGAGATGATTGTGAGGACAAGAATGAGGAGGCAATGGTAGGAGGTGGGGCAGCCCTCAGATTGCTTGCTATCAGTGCCAATCAAACAACACAACTTGGAACTGTGGCTGAGATTTAGCCTGAACCGTGCATTGCTTCTGCCTAGAAATCCATCCCTTTCAGGGTTAGTCAAGCCATGCTTTTGTATTTGCCCACCATGCTGGATTGTGATATACAGTGAGCAGAGGAAGCATGAGTGGGGAGTAGAGGAAGGAGGGAAAAATTGGTGGGGAGAGGGTGGTCACAGGGTGGAATCTTTGATGATAAGACCTTTCCTTCTGGAAGTCCTGAATAGATAGCAGTGAAAACTGAGATAGATTTTGTAACCAGAATGTATTTATGTATATTTTGGTAATTTAAAGATAGGGCTTCCCAGGTGGTGCTGGTGGTAAAGAATCCAGCTGCCAATGCAAGAGACATAAGAGACATGGGGTGCGATTCCTAGGTTGGGAAGATCCCCTGGAGAAGGGCATGGCAACCGACTCCAGTATTCTTACCTGGAGAATCCCATGGACTGAGGAGCCCAGTGGGCTATAGTCCCTAGAGTTGAAAAGAGTCAGACACAACTGAAGCAACTTAGCATGCACACAGGTAATTTAAAATGATAGATAAATGTATCTATTTATCGATTTGTCCATATATACAATGGAATACTACTCAGCCACAAAAAAGAGTGAAAATTTTGCCATTTGCAGCAACATGGATAGACCCGGAGGCATTATGCTGGGTGAAATAAATCAGACAGAGAACAACAAATGCTGTATGATATCACTTGCATGTGGAATCTAAGAAATACAACAAACTAATGAATATAAAACAAAAGATGCAGACCCACAGATATAGAGAACAAACTAGTGGTTACCAGTGGAGAGCGAGATTATGCAATAGAGAGGTGGGGGAGTGGGAGGCACAAACTACTGTGTGTAAAACAGGCTAACAGGAAGTATTGTATGACACAGGGAATATAGCCAGTATTTTATAATAACTATAAATTAAGTATGACCTTTAAAACTGTGAATCACTATATTATACAGTATATCATACTTTGCATTGATCAATTTTTTTGTGAAAAGAAACAAAGGAATACATGCACACACACAGATGCCCACATAAAACCATGTGGAAAGATATACATGAAACTATTTTTTAAGTTACACTAGGGGAGTAGGTTTGGTATGGTAAAATGAGAAAGTTTTTACTTTTTTACTTAAGCCAGCTGTTTTACTGTTTACTATTTACAATGAATATCTATTTTATTGAAACAAAATTTTAAGACTATATATATATATAGTATATACTATATATAACCAGACACATGTAGAGTAGTGGCTAAGACCAGTTAAGCTGGAGAAACTATCAGGTATTCTCTTCTTGTAGCATCATTATCAGCTGCTCAGGGAAGAATATTCTATTTCATCATAACTTATGATAAACTTACCATGAAATGTGTTGTATGAAAGGAGAGAATGTTGGCACTCCCCTTGATAAGGATGGGAGAGACTCTCGGACCTGACAATATGCGTACGGTTAAGGCATTGCCACCTACTTTGTGGCATCTAACCACTGTTGGGCTCCCCTGGTGGCTCAGCTGGTAAAGAATCTGCCTGCAATGTGGGAGACCTGGGTTCAATCCTTGGGTTGGGGAGATCCCCTGAAGAAGGGATCTTGTATGTACGTGAGAGTTGGACTGTGAAGGCTGAGCACTGAAGAATTGATGCTTTTGAACTGTGGTGTTGGAGAAGTTTCTTGAGAGTCCCTTGGACTGCAAGGAGATCCAACCAGTCCATCCTAAAGGAGATTAGTCCTGAGTGTTCATTGGAAGGACTGATGTTGAAGCTGAAACTCCAATACTTTGGCCACCTGATGTGAAGAGCTGACTCATTTGAAAAGACCCTGATGCTGGCAAAGATTGAGGGCAGTAGGAGAAGGGGACGACAGAGGATGAGATGATTGGATGGCATCACCGACTCAATGGACATGAGTTTGGGTAGGCTGCAGGAGTTGGTGATGGACAGGGAGGCCTGGTGTGCTGTGGTTCATGGGGTTGTAAAGAGTTGGACACAACTGAGTGACTGAACTGAACTGAACCCACTCCAGTATTCTGGCCTGGAGAATTCCATGGACTGTATAGTCCATGGGTTTGCAAAGAGTCAGACACAACTGAGTGACTTTCACTTTCACTACTGTGAACTAAAACTTTAGATTAAAAATCAAAACAAAACTTGGGCAAAGAATCTGTTCTACTTCTTGTCATTTAGATCATCAATCATACAGTAGTTAAATCCCAGCAATCGGCATCAGATCACGATGGCTAGCTTTTTCTTATCTTTTACTCTCTCATTTTCTGATTTCTTTTCCAGTCCTTATTTAGCCCTAATTATTTGATAGCTTTTTCAATGAGCAACATTGAAATCTCCAGTCTTATTGAAAATGAATTATACTATGAAACAGTCAGAACAGTGATATTACAATGCTCCTCTTTATATATTTAAAGATTTTCTGAACAATATTAACTATAGCCTGTAACTTTAAGTCACATGTAGTCAGTCCTGAAAATGGAGATGTGCAAGTGGGTTCTAGATAATAATTCAGAGTGCTGAATGGTGCTAAAAATTTCCCGAGGGGTCAAAAAGCTCTCTTTGGGTTATTAGGGAAAGAAAACGGACTATTGTACGCACAAGGGATTTGGGAATGAAAGGTACTATAGAAATAATAGGACTAATTGTTATTACTTTATTAATTGTTATTCTGTTTTGATTGATTGCTTTCTATTTCAAGTTTTCAAAGATTTCAACTTTATAGAATTTTATGCAATTTCTTTCCTTAAAATCTTCACTTAATATCAATGATATTTTTCACCCCACTTCCTCTGATAGTTCGGTGCTTAGAAACCATATGACATTATAAGACAATAAAAATAATTTTCTGAGGTAAAATTTACTTTAAAGACAATGGTATGGCTTATAGTATACCTACCATTTTTATGTTAGATGAAGAAAAATATATAACACATGTAGACAGACATGCCGCTGTGGCTTAGCTGCTCAGTTGTGTCTTACTCTGTGTGACCGCATGGACTACAGCCCACCAGGCTCCTCTGTCCATGGAATTCTCTAGGCAAGAATACTGGAGTGAGTTGCCTTGCCCTCCTCATAGACAGACATATATATTTATATAAATAAAAGCTTATTTTTAAATTTGACTACAAAGTAATGTATCCTCATGATGGGTAATTTGGAAAACAAACAAAGGTATAAATAAGAAAATATTTTAAACATTTCTAAAATATATCAATTAAACAAGTCCTTAATAGTTCAGTATATTTTCTTCCAATTTTTTCTTTTAAATATTTGTGTACACACATGAACATTCCATATCTTTTCAAAATTGGGATCATATTCTTTTTTGGGGGGAGGGGAATGCCATGTCCCATGACTTTCAGGATCTTAGCTCCCCAACCAAGAATTGAACCTAGACCTGGAGAGTGAAAGCTCTGAGTTCTAACCACTGGACTGCCAGGGGATTTCTGAGGTCATATTCTAGGTATCATTTTATACCTATTCTTTAAACCCATTCTGAGCATTTTTTTTCATGAGATTAAGCATTATTTGTAAAAAATATGTTTAATGAATATATAATAGTCATCACATGGCTGTATTAAAATATCTATAAACATTTCATATTGTGTCAGTTGGGGTTCTGAAAGGAAGCAGGTGACCCAGTCAGCTGATGCACTGGCTAGAATTAATAAAGGGATGCTTTGCAGGTGAGAGTTCAGGGCCAGGGACACCAAGAAGGGATGGCAAAGTACCCAGGAGCCATGCCACACAAGCCTGAAGAGGGAGAGGGAAGCATGGTTACCAGGATCTGAAGAGCTGCAGCCATCAGAAAGGGTCTCCAGATAGAAGCTTTGGTGGAGAACTCAGCTGCTCCCAACCCCAGCCTGACAGGGGCGTGTGAAGTCAGTGCTCCAATTCTCTCTGTTTCTACCTTCCAATCTCATGCTTCTGCTTACCACTGACCAAACCCAACCAGAAATCAAAGAGCAAGAGAATCAGCTGATGTTGAGAACAGAGATCTCGGTCATTGCCCTGGGACAAGAGTGGGAAAAGGTGGACAGTATATCTGAACTGGCAAATATTCAGCATACTTACAGTTTTCAGTGTTCCCCCGTCCCCACCTTTTCACTATTAGAGCAATAGACAGAAAGAAAGTCAGGTTGCTCAGTAGTGTCCAACTCTTTGCAACCCCATGGACTGTAGCCTACCAGGCTCCTCCATCCATGGAATTTTCCAGGCAAGAGTACTAGAGTGGGTTGCCATTTCCTCCTCCAGGGGATCTTTCTGACCCAGGGATTGAACCCAGATTTCCCACTTTGCAGGCAGACGTTTTACCATCTGAGCCACCAGGGAAGCCAGAGCTTAGAGCAATAAGGCTGTGAGAAATACATTTGCAGGCTTGTTCTTCAGTTCTTTTAGATAAGTATCCTGACTATGATCCATCAGACTGCCCTATCGATGATGTGATAATGGAAAAGTAAATTTGAATCAGGCATCCCATGCATGACTAAAATCATGTCACCTAATCAAGAATCAATTGTCCTTGTTTTGCTCCATGCTGCTGCTGCTGCTGCTAAGTCACTTCAGTCGTGTCCAGCTCTGTGCGAACCCATAGATGGCAGCCCACCAAGCTTCCCCATCCCTGGGATTCTCCAGGCAAGAACACTGGGGTGAGTTGCCATTTCCTTCTCCAATGCATGAAAGTGAAAAGTGAAAGTGAAGTTGCTCAGTCCTGTCTGACTCTTAGCGACCCCATGGACTGCAGCCTACCAGGCTCCTCCGCCCAAGGGATTTTCCAGACAAGAGTACTGGAGTGATTCATTTTGATATTTGGCAAAACTAATACAATTATGTAAAATTAAAAAAAAAAAAAGAGTACTGGAGTGGGGTGCCATTGCCTTCTCTGGTTTTGCTCCATAGCTGATATTAATAGGACCCACAGCATAGGATTTTTTGGTTTCCTATGTAGGCGCACATCCCATGCTGCCAAACCCAAGTGGCATCTTATATTAGCAAAATGAGGCAAAGTCACAGACCACTGACCTCAAATCATCCATTTCAGAACTCTCTATTTCTGCCATTCAACAGAAAACAAGACAAAACCTCCAGGACAACAAAGGGAAGAACTCAGAGTTTTATATCTGTCTCTCATTGTTATTTTTCCTAAAAGGAACTCACACCCTCCTCGAGGATATCTTCCCAACCCAGGGATCGAACCCAGGTCTCCCTCATTGCAAGCAGATAATTTACTGTATGAGCCATCAGGGAAGCCTAAAAGGAACTCAACAAGTAGTTTTAAAGGAAGCCAGATTGCTGGAGAACATTTTAATCTTTATAGCATGGGTTTTTAAAGTGTGGTTGGATTTGGCCTTGCAAGTAACTTACTCAGCATGTCTGATTCTTTGCGACTCCATGGACTGTAGCCCACCAGGCTCCCCTGTCCATAGGATTTCCCAGGCAAGAATACTGAAGTGAGTTGCCATTTCTTCCTCCAGGGGATCTTCCTGACCCAGGAATATAACCCACATGTCTTGCATCTTCTCTATTGATAGGCAGATTCTTTACCACTGCACCAGCTGGGAAGTTACCCCAATAACTTACTAACAGCAGCTCAGTTTTATCCAGACATACTAAGAAAGAAGCACATTAAAATGATGACTCAGCCATTCCCTTTTTATAGAATGTTGAATATAGTGGGGATCAAATCCCCTGCAGTTGCATGAAAAGCTATTAGTATGAATTTTTATGATCTCTTCTGAAAAACCTTCTGACAGAAAAAATACTATATCAAATTGTCCCTTTCACCATAGGAGAGAAAACCATTTTAACTAAATAAGAGAATATTCTTGTCTTTCCTAATCCATCAAAACAGCTAAGTGCAAGGGACAATTTCTTACCAAGGATTTGAGAAGATGGCAGCATGAAACTTTCACATCCCTCCTGATACATTACCAGGTTTGTGAGCACTGGGAAACTTTTTCTTCCTTAATTTCCTCTCAAGAAGTTCTTTAAAAGGCTGTATACAAATGGGAAGTCTCGAAGATCATTTTGTATATTGTACCTCAAAAAATCAATACAGTGACAGTGTAGCACTCAGAAACTTGGTGATTTGATTCTCTTATTTTAACTTTTGGAGCTGCTATAACAAAATCACACCAATATTCATCGACAAAATTCAATTTTTATAACAAACCTCTTTATAGAATCAACAGTGTAAGAATCCAGACAAGTTTTATATGGATTTCACATGGGAAATCTGATTTCCTTTCTTTTTCCTTATAAAAATGAATCCTAGTCCCAGTTTGATCCAGTAAATATAATTACTGAGAACTTTACAATGTAATACATGCTTTATGTATATTTCAATGCTTTTATTTGTATTCTATATACTCAGGGTAATTAAGGACATTCACCAAAGTGAAAGTAGTTGAAGAAGTATTTTAACCTCTTTTTCTCTTCTATGACTAAGAGGAATTCTAATTTTAATTAAATTAAATTAATTATTAAACGTATTGAATACAAACTATGCTGGAGAGAGTGATACTCACATTCAATGTGAATGGCAAATATGCAGACATACTAGGATGCAAATGGTATAGTTTCTGTTCTCAAAAACTTTAAAATCTAAATAGTAGGATAAGACAATAAGCATACTAATTACAAAACTGAATATTGTAAGAGTTTTAAAATAGAGAGAAGAAAGAGGGAGAATCAATCAGAATTAAAATGCAGAAATGGGCCAAGTGATAGGAAAAGATTTACATAAGTGACACCTATTGGTAAGGGTTTGGGAGTTGGGTATTATGCATGTTTGTATGTATATATTTTTACTTTTTATTTTATAGAAATTTTAGAAGCACAGAGAGTATGGAGTTTTCATGTACCTTTCATGCAGCTTTCCCTAATGATGATATCTTATATAATTATAGCATCTTATTATCAAAACTAGGAAATTTACATTTATACAAGACTTAACTAAACTGCAGACATCATTAAGTCTTATTTCACCAGTATTTACATGTACTCATGTGTGTGAGTGGATTCCCTCGTGGCTCAGACCATAAAGAATCTGCCTGTAATACAGGAGACCTGATTTCGATCCCTGGGTTGGAAAGATCACCTGCAGGAGAGCATGGCAACCCACTCCAGTTATTATTGCCAGGAAAACCCCATGGACAGAGGAGCCTGGTGGGCTGCAGACCATGGGGTCACAAAGAGTCGACCATGACTAAGCAACTAAGCACATAGCTCTATGAAATTTCATCACATGTAGATTTGTGGAACCATCAGCACACTAAGGACAGATCTATTCCACCACCATCAAGAAAATCCCTCTTGCTACCCTTGAACAGTCACCCCTTCTCTTTAAGTCTAACCCCTGGAAATCAATAACATGTTCATCTTGCCAATTTGGCATTTCAAGAATATTATATAAATAGAACCAAACAATATGCAATCTATTGTGCTTGGTTTTTTTCATTTGGTGTAATATCCTTAAGCCCATAAGATCTACCTAAGTTGTTGCATGCATCAATAGCCTATTCTTTTTAGTTGCTGAATAGTATTCCCTTGAATGGACATGTCACAGTTTATTCATCTATTTACCAGTTGAAAAAAAGAGAAGGGCTGTTTTCACCACTGGGTTATTGAAAATAAAGCTGCTATGAATGTATATAGGTTTTGTTTGTGAATTTAAATTTTTATTTCCTTAGGACAAACATCTAAAGTGTGATTGCTGGGTCATAAATTGTTTAAAGGTATAATTTTAATAAATTTATAGTTATCCACCACTATAAGCATTCTTGTATAAGCATTATTTGTGAATATTCTTCGTCATTTCAAATAAGAATTAAAATTGCTTTGCCGGGGGATATGCAGGTTTTAATTACTTTTAATAAATTCAAAAAAGTCAAGATAATTTCCAATATTTCACACCAGAATTACGTGAGCAGGTCCATTCTTCAATTTTGAAATAACATGAGTATTATCATTCAAAAGTGTCACCAACCTAAAGTCCAAAATTGGTATCCCGTTTTCAGTTGCATTGTGATTGCTTATGAGGAGAGTATTTCTATTGAATAGTTGCATTCTTTGATGAACTTTCTATGTATCTATTTCACCCAACTTTTGCATGGGGATTTTAAATTTTTTCTTACTGATTCTTAATATTTATGTGTGTGTATTTACACAAATAAAATAATATTGCTGAAAGTCTGTGTTTGCCTTTTAATCTTTTTAAAAATGCTTTTTGACATACATACATTTCATGCCATTAAACAGGCCAATCTAACATCCTTTTTTTAAATTTATGGGTTTTTCACTGAATATTATGCTTAAAATCTTTGCCCACATAAAGATTATGATTTCCAGCATTTTCTCTAGTAATTTTACACTTTTTATTTTAAACATACATCATTATGCCATTTGAAATTTATTTCAAAAGAAAAAAACAGGTAAAGAACTAACTTTACTGTTTACCAGCTTTAGCCAGTGGTCCTAGCACATTAAAAGAATATTTTGTTTTCCCCATTAATTTAAAGTGCTATCTTTATCCATACACCAAATTCTGTATTTATTTAGGTATATTTCTGAATTTATTCTTCTCTTTCATTGGTCTCTTTTTCTATTCATGTATCAGTATTATATTTTATTCAATATTGACTTTGTGATACATTTTATAATCTATAGGTTAAGTTCACAACCATTACTTGATCAATTATGAAAAAAGTCACGTTGGAATATGAGGATTTTTACTACAGTTAGTAAAATGTTTAGATATATGTGGAAATGATTAACTTCTTTTCAATATGGAAAATTTTCATTCTGTCTCTTAGTAAAGAAGTATTGCATATTAGTTGCTATGCTCACACCTAGATTATTTTATTCTGGGGTGTCATTATGAACTGATCATTTTTTCATGTTATGTTTTCATATTATGTTTTGACAAGTTATGCTAATATTTGGGTTAGTTTTCCATTAATTCATACATGAGATTATGCTACAGTGGGGTTTTGCTAATTGTATATAAATACACTGTAAAGCTCTCCTTCATTCTCTATCCTCTAAAACCATTTAAATAGCATGAGAATGGTTTATTCAGGGAGTGGGAATAAACCTGAATAGTTTATTTGGGGAGTGGGGATGGGAATCTACTCACACAGCCAAGCAGGTTGGGTACCTAGGGCAAGGGGAGAGTCCTTCCTTGATACCTCTCTTCATTTCCTATAAAATTATTTGTTTCCTGACACAGTCTCTTCTTTAACACACTTTCCTGTTTTGCTTATATGTATTTTCTTGGAAAATAATCCATTTTCCTTAAGACTATTGAAATTTTTTTAGCATAGAACTATACAAACTATTCAATTTGTGATTTAGTAATTTTTAATAAAAAATTAGAGCCACTAATTGAATTCTTTCTGACGATAGTATTATGCAATTAGAAGCAAACATTAAAATATCTTTTCTCTAGGTCTAGTGAAAAATTTTTCTTTTTTTTTTTTAAATCGATTTCCTTATTTTCCCCCAAAGAGGAACACTGAACTCATATCTGTTTCCACACACCTTTTTCTCTCCCTTGATTGTGATCTCTTTCACATCCTCTCTCTTCCAGTCCCCTTTTACCTCAGTTATGCCCAGCCTTTTTTCTCCTTCTCTCCACCTTCAAAAAGCAATTATAATTTAGAAAGAATTCAGACTAACACATTCCCAAAAAGCTTCAGTTAATATATTCCTCACCACCTGAGCAGAATCATGATTCCTGTAAAGAAACAGACTCTGTGATTTCTGAGAACTCTACAGTCTGGCTCAACAGGGACCTTTCAGTCAGTCACATATGTTGGGGGTTACCTTGCCAAATAGACAGAGGCCAAGTGAAGTAAGATTACTTATAAGCTCTTTCCCTGGATACTCGTCTGCCTTCTAGCCTCGGTTATGTTTAGCTTAATAAATATGGACAGAAACAAGTAATTTGGAATGAAAGATGGAAGTATGATTCCAGCTAATGTACAGAAGCTGTATTCATAGAGAAGACCTCATGGAGCCTAAGGGTATACTTGCCTGTTCTTTTTAATAGGTTATGAAACAACTTGATACTTTATTGCTCTTCAAGTTGGGGGCTTTGGGATACAAGGGAAACAAACTGATTCAAATCACTGCAAGGAAAGATGTTTAGTGAAGGATGCACATAGTAGCAGAACTAGCAAACCACTAGGGCCCAAAGCTGTAAAACATTTTGCATAAATTGCTCTCCTATCCTCCCAGAAATGGTTCCTATCTTGAGTTAGGAACCCAGTTCCCATCAATACCTCCCCTGCTGTGCCTCCCAAGAAATGCATCACCTGATCCCTACCACCAAGGAGCTTGGAGTCAAACTATATGACCTCTAAAATAAGAAATGGCCTCATGATTGCTAGTTGTCTGAAACCCCACAGCAAAAAGCTTATTAATAGCAATGCCATTTAGTGGAATGTTTTGTATCTGGTGACTAGCAGAGGTAGGGGCAAGCAAAGTAAAATTAGAAATTGTAAGGGAAAATATAAAATGGATTTTTTCATCAATGTTACATTTATTGTATTTTTTAAAAAAAAAATCTCAGTACTTACTTGACAAATATTTTTTATCCCTCCCTCAGCTTTCAATGCCACTTAAAGTAGGATGTGTATGATTGTGCTTAATTACAGTTGAGGGCACAGTGGCATGTGATTGTGGTATAATAACTAAAGCCCTGGAGTGCCTTTTTATTCCATTAAAAATGACCTTAGCTTTGGATCACAGAGCTTTTGCATTGATTTGTCTCTTTTGTGGTTTCCTCTCCACAGGTCTGCTTCCCCATACAGGGTGATGCATTGAATTGTGACACATGGGAGTCAGTGAAATTAACTATCTTTCCCGTGAGAAATAATTCATCATTCAGCATTTGCTATTAACATGCCTCTGCTGGGAGTGAATGAAGTCACATGAAGAGTATGGAAGTGGTAGAGCAGATGGGAATTACATAAATATAATTTAGTGCTCATGATGGAGACAACAGTAATTTTCTCATCTGCAAACAGGAGGCATTTGGGCAGCAGAAAAGGAGATGTTGATACATTCAGTTGCTGTAAAAAGAAATGGCTCTAATTGCTTCTATGGAAATCATACCTATTTGAGGCTAATTTAAATTTTGTTTTCTGCCTGTCTCAATAGCGTATTCTAAAAGCTATGATTAATATTGGACCTGATCATGTCCTCTAGTAGGAAGACTGCCCCGATTTCTCTAGAATTGATAATGTACCTCTGCTCTCAGCACAGGCAGTGCGGGTCTCAGACCACTGCACCTCTGGACTGGATTCTCGTTTGGGGGAGCAGGAGCTAAGAAGGGGTGACATGAGCTGGGATCAGTCAAACCAGTCTAAAAAAATATCTATGAAGGGCTTCCTGCAAGCCAGATTTTGTGCATGCGGTGGGGCCACAGCATAGATGAGAAAGCCCATGATGCGTACCTTCTCCAGCTTAGAAAGTATCCTTGAACCCAAGAGGACATGGGCCAAAGTGTCCACTGAAGTGTTGTGTATAATAGTGAGAATTCAGAAGTGAGCCAAATGCCTATCAATTGAAGACTGGCAAAATAAACTATGTGATATCGACACAGTGGAAAACCATCCCAAATTTGTAAAGACTGAAGTAGATTTACACGTGGAAAGACATCTAGGGCCTCTGATGCTAGAGAATAACCAACTCTACAAAGTGATATATCCAGTAGGAAATGCTATGTAAACACACAAGATACTTTATATTTTCCTCCTAATCATCAGATGCATACAAACAGCTCTGAAAAAATATTCTCCATAGTGGGTCCTCCTGTATGGTGGCAGGAGTGCTGTTCACACTGGAGATGGGTCATTTGGTGACAGTCTGGTACCCCTCTCTCATGGCCCTCCACCAACCTCATGACTCTGATTAACTTCAGGGAGTGAAACAGACCAGGATTAAAGGTAATCGTCAAAGGGAACTTTGGGTATTATCTACAAAGTTGTAATTCTTAAAGGTAATTATGCTAATAAAGTAAATGCATATTAAATGTTAATAATTCAATAGTAATGTGTAACTTCTGCTTTGGGGATGCCAATGATCCAGAGGAGAAACATGTGTGTAATTGGGGCTTCCCAGATGGGGCAGTGGTAAAGAATCTGCCTGCCAATGCAGGAGATGCAGGTTCAAATTCCTGGGTTGGGAAGATCCCTTGGAGGAGGAAATGGCAACCCACTCCGGTATTCTTGCCTGGAGAATACCATGGATAGAGGAACCAGGCAGGCCACAGTCCAAAAGGTTGTAAAAGAGTTGGACATGACTGAGCATGCACGCTCTCTAACTCTAATAATGCTGATGCAAACCAAAGTGTGGTCCTTGCTTTCCTTGACAACTAACTATTTGTGGTAGGGGTATGGGAGGGGCAGTGGAGATCTGTCTTTCTGCTTCTTGGAGGAGTAGGGATTTAGTGAAAGTGTCCTCAGTGAAAGAAGACTTTCTACTCCATAGCCTTCTGGGCAGCTCGGTAGTCTCATTAGCTGTCATCCGTCAACCCAACCATGTCAGGAGATGTAATCCAGGGGACAAGAGGAAGGGTCTGGTGGAAGAGCCAGAGGAAGGTTCTAGCCTGTACTCATTAGGAATGAAAGTAAAAGTTGCTCAGTTGTGTTCAACCCCAAGGCCTATACAGTCCATGGAATTCTCCATGCCAGAATACTGGAGGGGGCAGCTGTTCCCTTCTCCAAGGCATCTTCCAAACCTAGGAATCAAACCAGGTCTCCCACATGGCAGGTGGATTCTTTTTACCAGCTGAGTTACCAGGGAAGCCCATTAGGAATGGCTTATCTGCAATTAAATAATATTAACCCTGGCTATCTAAAGCCAAGGGGAATGAATTGGTGGGTTATTACAGGTTCACAGTGTCCACTGGAGGCTGGAGGACTAAACTTGAAAAATATAGACAGGAAATAAGCCCATGGAGGCAGGAGTTGGGGTGGTAATGATGCGGGAGAGTTCAAAATCTCTTATTCAGCAACAGCTGCCTGAACACAAATAAGATCTAGTAACCCCATCATCTTTGTCCCGGGTTGACTCTGATTGGTCCAGATTAGGTTACATTGGCATGTCAGAGAGGAGAAAGGGAGAAAACTGTCCTCAGCTAACACAGTGGATGATGGCATCCATAAATACAGTGCTAGGAGTGGGGGTCCCCCATATAGGAATGGGGTGGGAAGGATGGAAAGTCCAGAGAGGCAGTGGTTATTAACTGGTTACTTAATGAGTACAAGGTGCTGTTCTAAGCACTTAATATGAGCATTATTTAACTTAATAATTACAAGAACTCTGTCGGTTACATATTATCACTGCTATTATTCCTGTGTCACACAGAGAGATTAAAAAACTTTCTCCGGATGGCAGATACTGACTTGGTGGTCTAGCTCCTAAGACTATTATTTTTAATGATGTGCTACTGCACATATCCACTCTCTGTCCCTTCCTTGCCTCCTGCCCCCCCATCCCACTATTTCCCATAGGAATATGGAACATTTTAAAACATTGAATAGGAAATGTGTAAGACACATTATCCTTAAAGCAACCCAAAGGGTTTTCACAGCTGTAATTTCAGTTCTGCTTGTCACATCTCCAAATTTAGGGTGAGAAAATATTTTGATTATTTTTACTATTGTTAAAGGAAGCAATTATAAATTCTATGACTTGCCTAAATGCCCTCTTGATTGAGCACTAAATTGAGACAAGAACTCAGAACCACTCAACTATCATTCATCCCTATTGTCAGAGAATAATAACTGCCTCCTTCAGTGAGGTTTCTAGTGCCAGTCCTCATTTTAAAATAGATTCTATAAAACATGCATCAGGTTAATTCATTAATATTCCTTGTTTAAAACTATCCAGTGGTTCCCATCACATTTAGAATACAAACTTAACTCCTACTCAGGGCTAGAGCATTACAGGAGGGTCCCTGCCTCTGGGCCTCATCTCTTTCCACTCTTTCCCATGTTCTTTGTCTTCCTCTTATTTCCAAATATTCCAGACTAGCTCCTACCTTAGGACTTGAATCACTGTTCCTTCTGCTAAGATCCCTTAAAGAAGGGAATGGCAAACCACGCCAGTACTCTTGCCTGGAAAAACCCATGGGCAGAGGAGCCTGGGGGGTTATAGTCCACGGGGTCGCAAAGAGTCAGACATGACTGAACACATGGCACAGATCATCATATCCCTCTGCTAGGAATGCTCCTGGCCTACTCTTCACAGGGCTGACTTCTTGCCCTTCAGCTCTCAACTTAAACTATATCTGGAAGACAACTTTCCTGACTAACCCTGAACTAAAGTAACCCTATCTCCTAATCCTTCCACCCTGTGTTAATCTCCTGGCTGATAGCATTTATTAGCCTGAGATTTTCTTGTTTATCTGTCAGCTTATTCTTGAATGATGGAGTCTCTTCTCCATGAATGTAAAGTCCCAGAGGGCACCAATCCTGTCTGTCCTATATAAGACCATCTTTCCTGGTGGCTCAGAGGTTAAAGTGTCTGCCTGCAATACAGGAGACCTGGGTTCAATCCCTGGGTTGGGAAGATCCTGTGGAGAAGGAAATGGCAACTCACTCCAGTATTCTTACCTGGAAAATCCCATGGATGGAGGAGCCTGGCAGGCTACAGTCCACGGGGTCCCAAAGAGTTGGACACAACTGAGCGACTTCACTTTTACTTTCCAGCCAGTAGCCTCAAATGTATGTGGGATACAAGTGATCACAGAATAAATTTCCAGTCTTCCCAAAGATTCAGGTTTTCCCTTTACCTCCCAAAGGTCAAATAATTATCTGGATGGGCTTGGAAAAATTCCCCTACTTTTACAGTTTGAGAAGCTGGAAAAAAATTTAAAGTAACCTGCCTGAGTTCACAGCAAGTTTGCAGCAAACATGAACTGAAATCTGAGTGTTTTCCCTTCCCTAATAGAGCTCTACTTAGCTCCCTGGGCTGCCTACACTCTGAATGAGGAGCAGAGGTGACCTTTGATTTATAACCTCTGTGGCGTCATTATGAGAGGCAATGTGGATACACAGAGATGTTCCCTCTCTGAAGAAGAATATCTTATCACTGGGATGGCTGGGCACCTGAACTTATGACAGCAACAAGTCTCTTTGGGCACTTCCCATGTACTATTTTAAGAGCTTATAGTGTAGTAATCTACACACTCCTCATACAACACCTATTAAGTAGATACTATCATCATCCCTATTTATAGACAGGACATTTGAGAAACAGAAGTTAGGGAACTTGCCTAAGATTACATGGTTAGTAAAGTTATGGAGTGGGATGGTTCAGACACAGGTGTTCTACTCCAAAGTGCTTGGTTTTAACCCTAAGCACTGTTCTGCCTGCTCTGGCCATGAGGTACACTTTGTCCCCCTGAAACATCAAATCAGAGTTTCCATTGAGACAAAACAGTTAAGAACTCTCGGTGAACTGGGAAACAAATAGGAATAAGTAGTGCTATTTTATCAATGCAGTATTGGCAGAACCGTCTTGCTTTTCCAGGCTTTAATTTTCTTTGTACAATGGTCCTCCATAAATGACAATGAAAGAAACAGAACAAACACCATTGAGTCACCAGCTTCCGAGGTACTGAGTGGTGCTTTTATTGATGGCAGGTGTGTACAGCTTCCTGGAACATGCTGTTTGTGAATAAAGATATCTTTCTGGCATTAAGAGAGTGGAGAGTATGTGGATCCTGATGGCCTGGGAGCATGACACAACTAAATAATTGATTAAAGAGGGATGGCTCCTCTGCCTCTCCTCATGGGCCAGAGTGCTTCATTTAAGCTGCTCTCTGCAGGCGGAGATGGCAGCTGGACTAAGGCATGGCTCCAGCAGAGTCACAAGCAAAGTAGCACAACAGCATCTCTCTCACCTTATTAGGAGCAAGCAGCCCCTTTAGGTCAAGAGCTCTCTGCTTCCTGACTGAATGAGGACAATTTTCTAGGCTGCAACTGTTGCCACATTCCCCTTCTCAATTCCATTAAGTTTGAGTTATTGACTTTCCCTTCTGATTGTCACTGAAATTTAAAAAAAAAAATAAATCAGAGATAGAGTCCAGAAGGATGTAGGATCTTGGATATAAAAATAAATAAGCTGTCTTCAGAAAGATCAGAGGGCCAAGAGGGTATCTGGATGAAGTATTTCATTTGGTAACACAGCTTGCTGATGGCAGGGATGAGGTATCTTCCTTTACTCTTATTTTTTAAAAACCAGATAGGTGTGTAAGTTTTGGAATTTTCTAGCATACCTTTCAGAGAAGGCAATGGCACCCCATTCCAGTACTCTTGCCTGGAAAATCCCATAGATGGAGGAGCCTGGTAGGCTGCAGTCCATAGGGTCGCTAAGAGTTGGACACGATTGAGCGACTTCACTTTCACTTTTCACTTTCATGCATTGGAGAAGGAAATGGCAACCCACTCCAGTATTCTTGCCTGGAGAATCCTAGGGATGGAGGAGCCTGTTGGGCTGCCGTCTATGGGGTCGCACAGAGTTGGACACGACTGAAGCGACTTAGCAGCAGCGGCAGCAGCATACCTTTAACTGCTTTGATAGTGAAGTTTGGCCACAAAAGACGTGCTTATATTCCTTCACAGTCACATTTCAGATCGACTCTATTTAAAAGTGACAAACTAATTGTTTCTCTGATATTTTCTAAAGTAATATAGACCTATTGATACTCAAGGATGGATAGCTGGGCATGGTCGGGAATGGGTGGGTCAGAAAAGGGTTGTCAAATCTGCTTGGGGTTGAACCTTCATGAAAACACTCTTCTTTCTATTATTGCATAGCTAAAACCCAGCATGGGGGTGCTTCCTGGGTAGCTCAGCTGGTAAAGAATCTGCCTGTAATTCAGGAGACCCCAGTTCAATTCCTGGGTCAGTAAGTTCTCCTGGAGAATTGCTAGCCTATCCCTAGGGAAGGGATAGGCTACCCACTCCAGTATTCTTGCCTGGAGAATCCCCACGGACCAGGCTACAGTCCATGGGGTCACAAGGAGTCGGACACAACTGGGTGACTAAGCATAGCATAGCACAAAACCCAGCTCACATATGGTAGGTAAACATCCAGTCTTTTCTTACGGAAATTGTTCTTAGTTTAAAAAATTATCATGAACAATTAACTGAATTACTGCTTTATAAGTTTATTAAGTTACATAGTTGCCCAATATTCCCAAACTAATTAGCAACTATACAAAATTCAAACTATTTTTTTCTACTCCATTTCCCCCAGCACCTCAATAACAAAACCACCGGCAAACTAATATTCACTGTAGGAAGCACACTTGAGAGACCATACAAATCTGCCCTTTGGACTGGACAAAAATGTTCTGGAAAGAGCAACTTTAAAATGGCTCAACCCAAATAGTAGAAATAACACAGAGTAGGATTTCAGAAACTTGTATCTCCTTCTAATTAGCTGTCTGTCTTTTGGCAAATTGTTCAGACCCTCTGACCTTCATCTCTCTCAGCTTTAAACTGGGACTACTAGCATGTGCTGTCTGCAAACCCCTTAAGGTTGCTGCAAGTATCAAAGTGATATTTGTAAATTAAAATACGCTCTCCAAATGCAGGATGTTATAGACCTTAAATAGCTAAGCTATGTATGTGTCAAAGTTTTGTCCTTGGGGCCTCATATTTCTCTAAGTGAAGCTATCTGATTTGTCTTTCAACGTTTTTTAAATATCAGCCTGAGAATTAAGAAAATGAAACTAAACAGACTTTTTGGATTTTTATTTGCAAATTCAACCTGAGAATTGAAATTTCTGGCACTGACTAAATACTACTTACGTCTGTCTAGTAGTGGTGTCAATCAAAATGGCAATATTCCAAGTCTGTTAGCGTCATCATTAACAGACTTTTCCTTACACTGCCAATCATAAAATTTATTGGTGCTTTAAAAGGAGTGAAAAAATAGCCATTTTCTTTTCCTGCTAAGGTTTCTGTATACTCAGTTCTGATTCTTTGAATATAAAGTAGCAGTGAATATTTTAATAAGATGTCTGCCTCAGAAAATATAAAACCAAAAAAATATAGGCAACAGAATAATTTCTAGCGATTAAATGCAAATATGGGGTTAATTATTCTAGCAAAGCCAATTAAAAAATAAATACAAACATTTTGCTGCCTCCGTAACTCATCTTCACCAGAAAATATGAAGGTGAAAATCTCTGTGTGTCTCATTAAACCAATGCTTCAAGTTTCCATTTTCAATCCACTTAGAGAATCATAGAAATTCCAAATTTTCATGTACAGAAACTGCAATCACATGAGCCATTGTCTTGATGTTTATGGTTGACATTCCCCCACAAGAAAGTCAGACAGTTAAGAACATTAAAAATTGTCCTTCACAGGGACTTCCCTGGTGGTTCAGTGGTTAAGACTCCATGCCTTCAATACAGGTGACAAGGGTTCAATCCCTGGTTGGAGAACTAAGATCCCACATGTTGCACAGTGTAGCCAAAAAAAAAAAAAATTGTCCTCCAGAGAAGGTTCTGGTCTAATGCTTCACTCTGTAAAGTGGTCAGGGAAGATCTCTAACACCTAAACAGCGATCTCTCTTGACAGAAAGACTATTCCATAGGTGATGGACCCACAGAGATGCATATTATTATTCCTTGCAATGGTTCAGTGGAAAGAGACCTTGACCTGGATTCGGAAGAGAGGTTTGAGTTCCAGCACCAACCTACAGGCTGAGTGGCCTCAGGCAATTCACTGAACTTCTCAAGACTCAGCTTCCTCCATCTGTGAGATGTGAGTAATAACAGCTTAACTCAGTGTTGTCGAGAGAGTCAATTCAAACAGATCTGTGCATGTCCTTGCTAGACTGTGAAACGCTAATAAATGCACAGCAAATATTGTTCCTGACGAGGTAATTCAAATTAAGTACTTGCTTTGATTTTCAAAATGATTTGGATGAAAACCAGTAAAGTATGAATACTTTCACCCTCTCATTTTGTGCAACAGAACTGGTCAGTTGTTCATTAGTCCTAATCAACTCCATATTTGGGAGATGTGCATTTAACTTTGAAACCTGCCTCCCAAGATACTATAAAGTGCCCCCCCCCCCAGTTGCTTCCACCCTGAAATTATTGGCTTGTGCAACAAGCAGCAGAATGGCTTGTTCACATTACTGTATTCAGACAGTGTCAAGACATTGCACTTTTTTAATACCTCCTATTCTACTAGTTTTCCATACATCCATACCCCTTACTCCAGGCATGTCTATTTGCCTGCTACTCCCTCACACCACTTGACTGCTTCCTCTTCTATATTTTTAGGTTCTGTTTATTTCCTCTGGAACCTTCATTTCTTTAGAACAAAGCATTACTCCTACCCCCTTTAAGATCCACCTCTTCGGTACAAACTTCCATGACTAAGTCGTGTTCTTCTTTGTTGACTCTGTTTTCAAGTCCACATTTAGAAAAGACTCATGAAAGACCCCATACTTCTGCAGATGTTGATGGGGTTTTAGGATACTCCCTGAACTAAGACTGGGTCTGCATAATGACTGTGAGTGAAAAGTGAAAGTGTTAGTTGCTTCAGTTGTGTCTGAGTCTTTGGGATCCCATGGACTATATAGCCCGCCAGTCTCCTCTGTCCATGGAATTCTTCAGACAAGAGTACTGGAGTGGGTTGTCATTCCCTTCTCCAGGGGATCTTCCTGACCCAGGGATTGAACCCAGGTCTCTTGCACTACAGGCAGGTTCTTTACTGTGTGAGCCACCAGGGAAGCCCAAATGACAGTGGATTCATTAAATAATTTCAGTCCTTTCATTGCAGCTTTTTAAAAAAACAAACCAAAAAAACCAACCAAAAACTCAGAAGTACAAAACTGGTTCATCCAGTTCCCATTTATGAAAGAGAAACTGCTGTGAATCAGATTAAAAGTGAAGGTCACTCCAACTTAATATGTGTATGCATGAATGTGTGTGTGTGTGTGTGTGTGTGTGTATGTATGTGTGTGTGAGCATCTTAGTTGCTTAACTATTTAACTGCTTAATCAGTGGGGCAGAGATGAAATTCATTAGGGTGGAAATTGTAATCTGTGCTGCTGCTAATTTGCTGAGCCTCAGACAACCCAGTGCAGGCCAGTTCCTCTCCTGTAAAATGAGTGTGTCACCCTGGCTAACCCATGAGTCCCTCCAAGTATCCATGATATACTGACAAGGGGAAATCAGTAATCTATCTACATCATACCATAGCTGAAGAATACCTTGCCATTCTCTGCCACACCACTTAAGTGAATTTAAAGTTGCTTTACTTTATATAAATGTTATTGTATGAGATATAAAACAAATGAAGCAGAAAGAAGAGAATGAAAAATGTGCTTCTCTCTTGGTCATTTTCTCTGTGGGGGTATACTGTGGGCTGGCATAAGTCCAAATGTTACAGCTTGCTCCTTGTCTGGTGCCACTATAAACCTTGCAAAGGAGTGGAGCTCCATGATTAAGTTCTTGACGCCTAGTTGCTTACTGTCCTGCACCAGTCTGAGTCCCAGAGCCTCTTGGCCTATTATCTCCACTAATTAAAAAGGCTCTTCTATTACACCAGGTGTTTTTGGCTCACTCTGACTTCTGGATCTTTGGAAGGAAGCAGGAAACTATGCAGGTGGCCTCGAAACAGCTCCCAAAGTGAAGCTGGGTCTACCTGTCCCTAATGTCACAGTTCTAGGCAGCCTGACCCAGGGTTCCGGATCAGCAGGTGCAAAGAACAGAATCTTAAGTCTTAAATCTTAAAAGTCTTAAATCAAATCATTCTTTTTGGATAAAAGACTCTGACACGCCTGTGGTCAGCTGATGGATGACCTAGGGATTTTGAAAACTTCATAGAATTTCGAAGGCATCGAAGAGAACTGATAATGCTAAGTCTTACACAGAGCAAATGCTTTGTAAATGTTATTGAATTACTAAACCAGATTGAATAATGTTTTAAAGAAAGTTGTTTAAGAGCAGTGATGGTGAGCCAAAACTAGGAAGATGAAGTTTAATGGAAACAAGCATCGAGTCCTATTCTTAGGTTGATATTAATAATAAAAGGGCCTTATGTTTGTACAGATTTTTACAGACTGCAATCATTTACACATACTTATTCCATTTAATGCCTACCTCAAGATACCATGTCCATATATTATCACATTTTAATGAATAAGACAGTATAACCGTGATACAGACAGTACAAACAAACAACTTGCCCAAAGTCATACATCTAGTCATTTGCTAACTGAACTCAAGATCAGGACTTATTTTAAGTTTTGGGCTCCTCCTAGGATGTATTAAAGTGCTTTTGCAGCTAAGGGACTATGCGTGTTCAGATAGAGGAAGTCTTGTCTCCATCAAAATATCTTTGGTGAGTAGCAATTTTAACTTGCCTTCATGGAAATACATCATATAGGAAAGACTAACAAACCTTTTGAACTGTATTGGTCAGGCCATATCCGGAACACACATTTGTTTCTGAGTATTGTATGGTAAGGTTTGAGATGTATAAAGAGTCATAAAATAGAGAACTGCCAGCAATTTGTTCTAGTAGTTAAAATTCTGAAAACTCTACCTTACAAAGAGTAGTTGAATTTGAGATGTTCTGCCTGGAAAAAGGAATATTGGTGGTGGTGGTGGAGTGATAATGGAAGGGAAAGTGCAAATTCAAAAAACTGTCTCCAAAGCTCTAAGTGGCTGCTACATCAGAGGGATTAGCTATGTTGCTCTAGAGGCCAGAATAGAACTGCTGAAGAGAAATTATTGAGGTCATTTTTTCAATTTGATATTAAAAAAAATTAAAAAATATTTTTTAATTTATTTATTTTAATTAGAGGCTAATTACTTTACAATATTGTATTGGTTTTGCCATACATCAACATGAATCCACCATGGGTGTACACGTGTTCCCAATCCTGAACCCCCCTCCCACCTCCCTCCCCATACCATCCCTCTTGGTCATCCCAGTGCACCAGCCCCAAGCATCCTGTATCCTGCATCAAACCTGGACTGGTGATTCATTTCTTATATATTATACATGTTTCAATGCCATTCTCCCAAGTCATCTCCCCACTCCCTCTCCCACAGAGTCTAAAAGACTGTTCTATACATCTGTGTCTCTTTTGCTGTCTCGCATACAGGGTTATCATTACCATCTTTCTAAATTCCATATATATGTGTTAGTATACTGTATTGGTGTTTTTCTTTCTGGCTTACTTCACTCTGTATAATAGGCTCCAGTTTCATCCACCTCATTAGAACTGATTCAAATGTATTCTTTTTAATGGCTGAGTAATACTCCATTGTGTATATGTACCACTGCTTCCTTATCCATTCATCTGGTGATGGACATCTAGGTTGCTTCCATGTCCTGGCTATTATAAACAGAGCTGCGATGGACATTGGGGTACACGTGTCTCTTTCAATTCTGGTTTCCTCGGTGTGTATGCCCAGCAGTGGGGTTGCTGGGTCATATGGCAGTTCTGTTTCCAGTTTTTTAAGGAATCTCCACACTGTTCTCCATAGTGGCTGTACTAGTTTGCATTCCCACCAACAGTGTAAGAGGGTTCCCTTTTCTCCACATCCTCTCCAGCATTTATTGCTTGTAGACTTTTGGATTGCAGCCATTCTGACTGGTGTGAAATGGTACTTCATTGTGGTTTTGATTTACATTTCTCTGATAATGAGTGATGTTGAGCATCTTTTCATGTGTTTGTTAGCCATCTGTATGTCTTCTTTGGAAACATGTCTATTTAGTTCTTTGGCCCATTTTTTAATTGGGTCCTTTATTTTTCTGGAATTGAGCTGTAGGAGTTGCTTGTATATTTTTGAGATTAGTTGTTTGTCAGTTGCTTCATTTGCTATTATTTTCTCCCATTCTGAAGGCTGCCTTTTCAACTTGCTTATAGTCTCTTTTGTTGTGCATAAGCTTTTAATTTTAATTAGATCCCATTTGTTTATTTTTGCTTTTACTTCCAATATTCTGGGAGGTGGGTCATAGAGGATCCCACTGTGATTTATGTCAGAGAGTGTTTTGCCTATGTTCTCCTCTAAGAGTTTTATAGTTTCTGGTCTTATGTTTAGATCTTTAATCCATTTTGAGTTTATTTTTGTGTGTGGTGTTAGAAAGTGTTCCAGTTTCATTCTTTTACAAGTGGTTGACCAGTTTTCCCAGCACCACTTGTTAAAGAGATTGTCTTTTCTCCATTGTATATTCTTGCCTCCTTTGTCAAAGATAAGGTGTCCATAGGTGTGTGGGTTTATCTCTGGGCTTTCTATTTTGTTCCACTGATCTATATTTCTGTCTTTGTGCCAGTACCATACTGTCTTGATGACTGTGGCTTTGTAGTAGAGCCTGAAGTCAGGAAGGTTGATTCCTCCAGTTCCACTCTTTTTTCTCAAGATGGCTTTGGCTATTCAAGGTTTTTTGTATTTCCATACAAATTGTGAAATTATTTGTTCTAGGTCTCTGAAAAATACCATTGGTAGCTTGATAGGGATTGCATTGAATCTATAGATTGGTTTGGGTAGTATACTCATTTTCACTATATTGATTCTTCTGATCCATGAACATGGTATATTTCTCCATCTATTAGTGTCCTCTTTGATTTCTTTCACCAGTGTTTTATAGTTTTCTATATATAGGTCTTTAGTTTCTTTAGGTAGATATACTCCTAAGTGTTTTATTCTTTTCGTTGCAATGGTGAATGGGATTGTTTCCTTAATTTTTCTATTTTCTCATTATTGGTGTATAGGAATGCAAGGGATTTCTGTGTGTTGATTTCATATCCTGCAACTTTAGTATACCAGAAAATTACTAGAGCTAATCAATGAATATAGTAAAGAAAAATTTTTTAAAACTTAAAGTTGCTCAGAAATTCAGTACATTTCCTTGTGAGGTGTAACTTGTAAATAATCAAGCAAAACTGAGTAGACCTATCACTGTGGATGATATAATCATGATTTTGGCACTGGGTAGGAGGTTGAAATAAATGCTCTTTAAGTGATTTTTCCAGGCCTCTAAGATTCTATGGTTTTACCTTTCTCTAAAATAATTAAGCTTGAACTGAGGGCAAAAAACCATCTATTTTCATAACCTACATTTCTAATGGTACCTATGCTTCACTATCAGTGTTTCCATATTACCCCCAAAGTGAGATGCTTGAAATATATATTACGTGAATCAGGCCTATGGAGAAGCCTCCACATTGTCTAGTGCTCAGCTGGGAAGACTCCACAGCTGTGGGGAGAAGGTGGGGCAAACAGGACAAATGAAGGCTGGAGTCATCTAGAACTGTGCTGTCCAGTATAGGAGGCACTCGCCCCATGTGGGTATCAACTACTTGAAATATATCTAGTCTGAAATGAATTGTGTTCTAAGTAAAACATGCACACACACACACACACACTGCATACATACACACACTATTCCGAAGACTTAGTATGAATATAAAGAACTAAAACTGTCATTAATAAGGTGTATCTTGATTACATATAGAAATAATATTTGGATACTGGGTGAAATAAAATATATTAACTATATGAGTGTCGCTTGTTTCTTTTTAATTTTTAAAATGCAACTAATAGAAAACTTAAAATTTTATATGTAGTTTATACTCACTGGACATTGTGGATCTCACATGTATGGTTGTTAATGCTGGCTATTGACTGGCATCTCAACTGGGCAGTAGACTGGAGCACCTGCCTGTGGTCTCTTCACATTGCTAGGGCTTCTATCTCACAATAGCTGAAAATTTTGTATGGCAACTGGAGGTTCCAAAGGTAAGCTTTCTAGTGTTCAAGGAGAAAGCTGCACTGGCTTTTCGACAACCATGAAAGTCACATGCAACACTTTTGCTGTGTTCGATTGGTTACCAGTAAATCATAAACCAGCATAGACACAAGAGGAGGGGCACACTGCAGTAGGGCATGCTGATTGGGGGGTACTATTGCAGCCTTTTTGAAAAATCTTCCACAATTTGTTATGGGGATAGACCAATAGGCTTATAAAGTCTCCTTCAGACTTAAAGAGCCATTTCTGAAGTTTAAGAGGACAGATTATAGTTCTTCTGGGGAGATCTTCAAATCTTAAAATTAAGCAAATATGTTATGCTCAGGAATTGCATTAATAGCCATTATAAAAGGAGAATGTAGTTTTAAATTCAAATTATTCCTTAGGTGTTTAAAAAGCTGTCTACATGTTAAGGAAACAATCATAAATCCAGGCTGGTGGTCACAGAGTTGAATCACACATCACAGAATTTGGTTGTGTGACTCACACAGGTGTTTTGCTGTTGTTGTAGTTTGTTTGTTTTCAGTTAACCAATAGAAGGATGTTCCTAATTTCTAAGAGGTACATGTTCAAAATGGACTGGCAAAAATTTTTCTTTTTTTCCAAATGTACTTAAATTTGTCTCAAGTCCTTTGAAAAATTAACAGTTTATACAACGGATGTGAAGATATGTAGTGCATGTTGACTTGAGGATAATGGGTGATTTGCAATAAGGCTTAAAGTATTTTATAATATGTAATTTATTTAATACATTATCCTAAATTTGCAGGCAGTGAAACTACTCAGAGCATGAAATGTCATGAATATTAAATCAACATGGGCTTTAGTCAAACAAGTGTAACTGGCCCAGAGAACACCTAGTACCTATGGACTTCTGAAAATAAGTGACTGTTGATTTTTTTGGGTATGGTTTTTTCACAAGTAATAATAGGGAATTATCAATGTCAAGTTAGCCTAAATGTTCAGTTAGTTTTGCTCCTTCTGCATCTCCTCTTTAGAGTTTCAGTTATTCAGATTATTTGCACTTTGAAATTAATTTGTTAATATAAATTATTACTTTCATATATAATGATTTCATTATTTTTTAATCACTGAGTAATTAGCAGTGATTTAATTTTAATTTAACATTAACTAACCCTCAAAATATCAGTCTATAAATCTATTCCTTTCTCCTGGGTTGTGTATGGAAAGCACTTTTTGATACTCGACATCATAGACACTTTGATGGGCAGTGAATTGAACTGGGAAGTGGAAGTGGAGAAAATATAAAACAACAAGAGCAACAACAGCAACATACAAAACCAAAAGTAAAAAACAAATAAGCCTGCATTATTCCTGAAAGTTACCAAACTTTCACACTGCTTTTTATTCTCGCTGGTATTTTATTTCTCTTCATACAGAAACCAGAACACACTGAAAGATTTCCCTCTTCCTCCAGAAAAGTGCCCAGAGTCATGTGTTTGAAAAACACACTGAAATGGGCTGGATTTTATTGCACATAGAAGATGTTCATCTCCACTCCTAACATTTGCTTTCTAAATAACAAAGGCTCTTGAAATGTATCATGAAACTAAAAATAGATTCCAGTACTTTTCAAAAGGATTTTCACTTATAAGAAAAAGTTTTTGACCTGTGGAACATTTTACTTCATTCCTTTTTCTTATACAAATAAGAAAGATCCTCAGGCAGCATAGAATACCAACATTTTCAACTTAGTATTATAGAGAGATGTGATACTATCCAGTGAATTGAAGAGAAGCTACATCAAATAACCTGAAGCAAAACTAAACAAAAGTAATTCAGGCATCAAGTTATTTAAATTAACTAATAAATGTATAATGCTATTAAAGTAAAGGTTAATAGCATGGGTTTGGGTTATATATGAGTGTTAGCCACTCAGTTGTGTTCAACTCTTTGTGACCCCATGGACTGTCACCTGCCAGGCTCCTCTATCTGTGGAATTCTCCAGGCAAGAATATTGGAGTAGATTGCCATTCTCTTCTCCAGGGGATCTTCCTGACTCAGGGATTGGACCTGGGTCTCCTGTATTGCAGGCAGATTCATTACCATCTGAGCCACCAGGGAGGCTCCAGGGTCATATATACCTTGGTCATATAAGTTTTCTCATCTATAAATGAATGCAAAACTATTAGAATTTGGGGGATGATTAAATAAGAAAACATAAATCAATGGCTTACACAACACATAGTGAGATTTCACTGTTGTTAGTTTTTAGAATATAGTAGAATATCAACAATGGAGAAGGAAATGGCAACCCATTACAGTATTCTTGCCTGGAGAATCCCACGGACAGAGCAGCCAGGTGGGCTGCCATCTGTGGGGTTGCACAGAGTCAGACACGACTGAAGCAACTTAGCAGCCACAGCAGCAGAATATCAACAAAGGAATGTACCCCAATATAATAATTGCCATATATGACATGCCCACAGCTAGTATCATACTCAATGGTAAACTGAAAGCTTTTCTTTTCAGATCAGGAACAATACAAGGATGCCCACTCTCATCACTTTCATTCAACAAAATACTAGAAATCCTAGCCAGAGCAAACTGGCGGGAAAAAAGATATAGAAAGCATCCAAGTCATAAAGAAAGAAGTAAAACTGTCTCTATTGTAAATGACATTATTTATAGAAAACCCTAAAGACTCCACCAAAAAAACATTAGAACAAATAAATAAATTTAGTAGTTTCAGGATGCAAAATCAATATATAAAAATCTGTTGTATTTTTATACACCAATAAGGGACTATCAGAAAGAGAAATTAAGAAAACAATCCTATTTGCAATTGTATAAAAAATAATAAAATATCTATGATAAATTTCCCAAGGAGGTAAAAGCTCTGTACAATGAAAACAATAAAAGATTAATGAAAGAATCTGAAGAAGACACAACAAAAGGAAAGATATTCCATGCTCATGGATTGGAAGAATTAATATTGTTAAGCTGTCCATATTTCTGAAAGCAATCTACAGATTCAATGCAATTCCTATTAAAATTCCAATGCCATTTTCCACAAAAATTAAACACACACACACACATATACACAATACTGAAATTTGTATGGAACCAGAAAAGATCCAGAAGAGCCAAAGCAATCTTGAAGTGAAAAGACAAAGCTGGGAGTACCCTATTTGCTTATTTAAAACTGAGCTACAAAGTCACAGTAATCAAGAGTATGATATTGGTATTAAAAACTGACACGTTGATCAACGAAACAAAATAGAAAGCCCAAAAAATAAGCCTATGCATACATGGTCATTTAATTTTTGAGAAAGGAACCAAGAATTTACAATGGAAAGGACAGTATCTCCAATAACTAGTGCTGGGAAAACCAGACAGCCACATGCAAAAGAATGAAACTGGACTACTATCTTACAGCAACACAAAAACCAACTTAAAATGGTTAAATACTTGAATTTAACACCTGAAACATATGACTCCTAGAAGAAAAACATAGAGGGTAAGTTCCTTGACATCAGTTTTGGCAATGATTTTCTGGATATGACACCAAAACAAACACAATAGGAGCAAAAATCAGTACAGAGTAAAACACTTCTTCTTTTCAAATAAAACTGTCAACAAAATGAAAATGAAACCTAAAGAATGGGAGAAAATATTTGCCAATCATGTATCTGATAAAAGTTAATATCCAGAATATATAAGGAACTCAATTCAATAGCAAAAAAACCCCTAACAATTCAATTTAAAAATGGGCATAAGATCTAAATATGTTTTTACAAAAATATAAATATTCAAAAGGTATTTGAATACATGAAAAGGTGTTCACCATCACTGATCATCAGAAAAATGCAACTTGAAACCATCACCTTATATCCATCAACATGGTTGTCATCAAAAACACAAAAGATAAGTGTTGGAAAGGATGTGGAGAAAAGGGAACCACTGAGTATAGTTGGTGGGAAAGATAAATTGATGCAGCCACTGTGGAAAACAGTATGGAGCTTCCTCAAAAAATTAAAAATAGAACTATCATATGATCCAGCAATTCCACTTCTGGGCATATATCCAAAGGCAAGGAAAACAAGATCTTGAAGAGATATATGCAATCCCGTGTTCACTGTAGCATTAATAACAGTATAGAAACAACCTAAATGTCTATCTATAGGTGAATGGATAAAGAATATGTGATATATGTATTAACCAGCCATAAGAAAGAAAGAAATCCTGACATTTACAACATGGATGGACCTTGAACGCATTATGCTTGTTAAACAAACACAAGTTAAAAAATAAAAAAGAAGAAGAAAGTCAGGTTCATATTTACAGAGAGTAGAAAGTTGTAGCCAGGGACTGTGGGGTGGGAAAAATAGGGAGAGGTTGATAAAAGTGTACAAAAATAAAATGAAATAATACAGTAGAGTAGAAGAGCCCTGAACTAAAAAACAGGAAGTTAGGAAACCCAAAATTTATTCCCAGATATGCCATTAACTGTATGATTATAGTCAAGTCTCTTAATTTATCAGTAAAATTAGATAGTTGGTTAGATGGTCCCTATCATTGTCAGCTTCAAAATTAAATGATTATGAATAAACAAGGCAATTACCAACTCCTCTTTTCACACTATGTAGTACAGACCTAAATCTAAGGGCTGTTGGTTACAAAAGGATGCCTTTTTAAGTTGAATAAAATACTCCTGAGATAACTAACTATTCCATCTGTTTAGTCACTATTTATAACAAAAGGCCAGACAGGTAGTGTGGTAACTGAGTGTGTGCTCTGGGCCAGGAATGCCTGGTCTTCAATCCAGATCTACTATTTATTAACTTTGTGACTTTGGGCATGTCAGTTTCCTTGCCTGAACAGCTGAAAGAAACCATAAGGGTATCTGACATAATGTTGTCATGTTGCTAATGTTGTGAGATGGAGCAGATTCACACATGAAAAATACTTAGAACAGTATTTGGCAAGGATAAGAGCTCAATAAATATTGGCAATGTTTATTGCCTTAATATTTATTCCTTCTTCTGTTTCTTTTCTGATTTCCTATTTATTAATGAGCTAACACACATTTAAAAAATAATAGTACATTTTAAAATGCTATATTAATATGCTATCATAATCTCTTAAAAATGTAGATGACAAAATAAAGGAGAAAACCCTGGCCTAAATATTTCTTTAGATGGAATTAATCCAGCTGACTCAATGCTCTTCCCATTCCCTCAACTGAGTGAATTCTTTAGAAAGAACTGACCCAGTTGACTGACTTCTTTCCCCATTCCCTCAACTGAGTGACTGGAAGAACTTTGGTAAAACTGGAAGTGAAACTGGAAGGAAGGGGGCAGGGCACAGCCTTTAAAAGAATGACAGCCATAGGACAGAACAAAAACTGACTAGAGCCAACTAGGTCCAAGATGGCAGAATATTTACCCTCCAGTGGACCTTGAACCTCCTTATATGCTCATTGTCACACATCAGCATAAGCTAAGTGACACACCTACTAGCACCATGACAGTTCAAAGATCAAGAAGTCGCTGGTAGCCCAGTTCCTGGAACTCTCCGCCTCTTCCCCCAAACAGTTGGAATACTCCTCCTGCTTGTTAGTCTATGAAATTACCCAGCCCATAAAAACTAACCAATCTTTCAGGGTCGGTTGCCTTCCGAGATGGCCCACACTCTGTCTGCGGAGTCTGTTTCTCTCTAAATACATCCACTTCTTGCTTATCACTTTGCCTTTCACTTAATTCTTTCTGCGTTGAGATAGGGAGGGGATATATGCATACCTGAGCTTCCCTGGTGGCTCAGATGGTAAAGCGTCTGCCTGAAATGTGGGAGACGTGGGTTCGATCCCTGTGTTGGGAAGATCTCCTGGAGAAGGAAATGGCAACCCACTCCAGTATTCTTGCCTGGAGAATCCCATGGATGAAGGAGCCTGGTAGGCTATAGTCCATGGGGCCGCAAAGAGTCCGAAACGACTGAGCGACTTCACTTTCACTTTCATATGTATACCTATGGCTGATTCATGTGGAGGTTTGACAGAAAATAAAATTCTGTAAAGCAATTGTCCTTCAATTAAAAAATAAATAAATTTTAAAACATTTTAAAAAGAGAGAACATACAGAAAAAAATAAATTTAAAAAAAGAAGATTAAAAAAAAAAAAAAGAACCTGAGCCTCATTACAGAGAAGGCAATGGCACCCCACTCCAGTACTCTTGCCTGGAAAATCCCCTGGGTGGAGGAGCCTGGGAGGCTGCAGTCCATGGGGTCACTAAGAGTCGAACAGGACTGAGCAACTTCACTTTCACTTTTCACTTTCATGCATTGGAGAAGGAAATGGCAACCCACTCCAGTGTTCTTGCCTGGAGAATCCCAGGGACAGGGGAGCCTTATGGGCTGCCATCTATGGGGTTGCACAGAGTTGGACACGACTGAAGCGACTTAGCAGCAGCAGCAGCAGCAGAGCCTCATTAAGTCTTGGGACCAGGTGTGTGATGTCAATTAAAACACCATGGGTTCAAACTCAATCTGGGTTTTGGCTGGGTTTGAGTCCCATTCTGAGTTACTTGGTTTCAAAAGTATAAAGTGTGGTATCTAGATTCACTGTCTAAAGCCTTTTCTTCTAAGACAGCTCCACTTTCATCCAAAACTGGTATAAACTCAGTATAATAACTTAAATTTTTATCACCTCTTACTCCTAACTGAGAGGATTTTTCTTCAAAATTAAAGGGTTTTGAGCATCATCTGAACAGGTGAGTGATGAGCAGCTCTAGGTGTTGAGTGTTTACTCAGGATATTATGCTCAACTTCCCAAAAATTCTCTCCTATAATCTTCACAATTAACCTGTGAGGTGAGGGTCATTTCTCACATGCAAGAAAGACCCTAGCAAATAAGGAAAGGTAAAGCCAGGATTTTAAACTGGAATTTAAAATCTTTTACTCTTACACAACAACAGATAGTAAAAGTGGGGTGGGGAGAGAGAAAGGAGGGAGGAAGAGAAGGAAGACACAAGGAATTTCCAGGAAGCTCTTCTGTCCTAGCCTCCCTGTAAGTCTGATCCAGCATCCACTACCCGCTCTACAGTCTGCCTATCTGCCTTCAGTCCAGTCATTAGAGGGTCAAACTTCATTCTACTAGAGAGTATAGAAGATGTGGCTTTAGGCAACCTGGTGGATTCTGTCCTGATCACTGGAATGTAAAGCACATTCTCACACAATATCTGAGAAGTCTGAAAGGTTCTTGCCACCTCTGATGTCCTGGAAGATCTATTTCAAATAATCACCAAATTGCTTTAATTATGGGGAATGGAGCTGGTATTTGCAAAAGAGAAGAACAAGCAAACTTCCTTGTGAAACACTTTAGGATCCTGCTACCTAGCTTATCTAGGTTAAACATCAGAATTGAGTCAAAACAGGAGGGCAGGTAGTAAAGAATCATGCCTGAGATGAAAGGTCAACTGGGCAGCTGGCCTTGAGGTTAAAGCTCTCCTTACAAAAGAGGTAAGGATGACATTGTTCTTACAGTAACTGAATTCACTCCATCTTTGCTGCTGCTGCTAAGTCGCTTCAGTTGTGTCTGACTCTGTGCGACCCCATAGACGGCAGCCCACCAGGCTCCGCTGTCCCTGGGACTCTCCAGGCAAGAACACTGGAGTGGGTTGCCATTTCCTTCTCCACACTCCATCTTTATCCTAGCCATATTGCTGCAGGGCATAGATTTTTGTCATTTCAGGTGCCCAAGGCTACTCTTTGTCCTATGGAGGGACCAAGTTTTCTCTATGCCTCCATAATCTAAGCCAGTTAGCCCCAGAGTCCACTGGAAGGAATGAGATGCCAGAAGCTTAGGATACTGTGGAAGCTGTTTTTTCTTTTTTTTAACTTTCTGGAATTTTTTTTTTTTAATTGAAGCATAGTTGATTTACCATATTGTATTAGTTTCAGGTATACAGCACCTGTATATGTATGTTGCTGTTGTTATTCAGTCGCTAAGTCACGTCTGACTCTTTGTGATCCCATGGACTGCAGCACGCCAGGCCTTCCTGTCCCTCACTCTCTCCCAGAATTTGCCCAAGTTCATGTCCATTGAATTGGTGATGCCATCCAACCATCTCATCCTCTGTTGCTCTCTTCTCCTGCCTTCAATCTTTCCCAGCATCAGGGTCTTTTCCAATGAATCGGCTCTTTGCATCAGGTAGCCATTTGGAGCTTCAGTTCAGTTCAGTCGCTCAGTCATGTCTGACTCTTTGCGACCCCATGAACCGAAGCACGCCAAGCCTCCTTGTCCATCACCAACTCCCGGAGTCCACCCAAACCCATGTCCATTGTGTCGGTGATGCCATCCAACCATCTCATCCTCTGTTGTCCCCTTCTACTCCTGCCCTCAATCTTTCCCAGCATCAGGGTCTTTTCAAATGAGTCAGCTCTTTGCATTAGGTAGCCAAAGTAGTGGAGTTTCAGCTTCAACATCAGGCCTTCCAATGAACACCCAGGGCTGATCTCCTTTAGGATGGACTGGTTGGCTCTCCTTGCAGTCCAAGGACTCTCAAGTCTTCTCTAGCACCACAGTTGTAAGCATCAGTTCTTTGGCGCTCGGTCTTCTTTATGGTCCACCTCTCACATCCTTACATGACTACTGGAAAGACTACAGCCTTGGCTATATGGACCTTTGTCAGCAAAGTGATGTCTTCGCTTTTTAATATATTGTCTAGGTTGGTCATAGCTTTCCTTCCAAGAAGCAAGCAAGTATATATACACATATTTTTCAGATTTTTTCCATTATAGGTTATTACAAGACATTAAGTGTAGTTCTCTGTGCCATACAGTAAATCCTTGTTGTCTATCTATTTTATATATGGTAGTCTGCGTCTCTTAATCTCAAACTCCTAATTTATCCCTCCCCTCCTTTTCCCTTTGGTTACCATAAGTTTGTTTCTATGTCTGTGATTCTGTTTGTCTTGTAAACAAGTTCATTTGTATTACTTCTTTTTTAGACTCCACATGTAACTGATAGCATATGATATCTGTCTTTCTCTGTCTGATTTACTTCACTTAGTGTCATAATCTCTAGGTCCATCCACATAGAAGTTGTTCTTACAACTTGCCCTGCTGTCATTTCTTTGGTATGAGCTCATAGTAAAGATTTTTTTTTTTTTTTGACACATCCTAAACTGCTTCTGGAGGAGAGGCACATACATGAAAGTCAAAACTAAAAGCTCATTCTGACCATTTTAATTTATTTACATATTCATCCTTAGTGACCTAGTCTGACATGACACATCCCTCACTTGAAGGGTTTTGCAGCTCACAAAACCCTTGATAATCAGCCATCTGGCTCCAGTCTCTTCCTCACAATGTGACAAAGGAATAGATTTTTCTGAAGGGCTTGGCCTCTGCCTGGAGTGAGTGAGTCAGGAGCCCTGGCTCAACTTGACAGCTGTTTGGCCATAATCTGGCCTTGAATTCATCCTGTTACTTCTGTGAATAAGCCCCCCTCAGGCAGGCCCAGTAGAAGGATCATGTACCAGAACAAGGGTGAGCCATCTCAGGACACTGGAGCTTATCAGGCTGTGCATTTCTGACTTCTCAAGAAATAAGCGTCTCTTAGGGATGGAGACTCTTTCCTCAAGGCCTCCAGGTCCAACACTAACCACTGCATGATGGTCTTTTACTGAAACTGCCTCCCTTCCCATCCACCCCAAGGAAGGCTGCCTATTGCCTCATGATCAGCTCAGAAATGGGGTTTCTCCAGTGACTCAGTGGTAAAAAACACACCTGCCAATGCAGGAGACATAAGAGATGCGGGTTCAATCTCTGGGTCAGGAAGATCCCCTGGAAGAGGGCATGGCAACCCCCTCCAGTACTCTTGTCTGGGGAATCCCATGGACAGAGGAGCCTGGTGGGCTACAGTCCATGGGGCTGCAAAGAGTCAGACATGACTAAGAGACTGGGCACACAGGCATGCACAGTTCAGAAGTCCTCTCCTCAGCACATTCTCTGGGGTTAAGCCACATTTAGAAGATGGCCTTTGGCTGACCAGTGTCTGTATGATCCACTTGTTAGAGGCCATAGAGGGAACAGAGGATACAGGGTAACCTGGCTGGCTGTGTATCCTGGCCTTTTTACTTCTCAGTTGATGTGCATGGATGCTAAGTCTCATTCCTCTCCAACTCTTTGCAGCCCCATGGACTGTAGCCCACCAGGCTCCTCCATCCATAGGATTTCCCAGGCAAGAATACTGGAGTGGGTTGCCATGCGCTCCTCCAGGGGATCATCCCCGTCAAGGGATCAAACCCATATCTCTTACATCTCCTGCATTGGCAAGTGGGTTCTTTACCACTAGCACAACCTGGGAAGTCCTCTTAGTAGATAGCCTTGGGCAAATTACTCAATTTTTTTGTGCCTGTTTCCTCATTTTCCAAGTGTTGAATGTTAGGAATGCTTACATCTTTAGGGTCCTGTGAGAGGAAACTGAGTTAATTTGGGTAAAGTGTACAGAACAGAATAAGTGTATTGATCAGAACTGATCAACATTCCTGGAGAAGGAAATGGCAATCTACTCCAGTACTATTGCCTGGAAAATCCCATGGACAGAGGAGCCTAGGAGACTACAGTCCACAGGGTCAGAAAGAGTTGGACATGACTGAGCGACATTAGCTGGTATTCTCATCTAGAGTTCACTTTTTAAAGTGGGAGTTGACTTTGTAGAATGAATCTTTTCCTGAAGGAATGAATGGGAAAGAGAGAAAATCGGGCAGTAAAAGAGGAATCTTGGCTTGGGGTGCTGTGGGTATGGTCTGGAGATCTGAGCCACAAGGAAGGCTAAGAAGGTGGTCCTGGGATTAGGTTTTAATGGCAGAGCTGGGCTACATATATTTAATATCTTAGGAGTAACAATATTGGTAACTTTAGAAGGTGAAGGCAATGTATGTAAACAAAGTGAGACAGCTAATTATATTTACCCTAGGGTTACCACGGTAGAACAGGATTAAATGAACTATAAATTCTTTTGAAGCAGAAACTGTTGTCCTAGTGCTCACTGTGAATGCTCAGTAAAGGTGTGTTGAGTGGATTAGTAAATGATGAATAAACAGCCCAAGGTCCAGGCTGAATTTATTTGCTCCATAAGCCTTGCTTGGCTAAGTCAAGGATGGCCTTTAGACCAAGCTTCAGGGATGCAGTCACTCCTATATGTGCTTCCCCTTGCTGATTCAAGGTCTTCCAAGAAAAAAAGGCTACAGCTTAAAAAGAAATGTTTAATGTGGAGCAAATCACAACTGTGTCTTTCTACTTCCATTATGTATGCTCCATAATTTTCTTGGGGTCAGTTAAAGGGATGGATGAGTGGATATTCATACAATTTTCATTTTTCTCCCGCAGGTTCTCTTCTTTTTCTTCTGAAATGAGATGGTAGTCAATTGGAAAAATAAAAATAAAATCATAAACATCTTTATTGATGTGGGTAGCAAGCGGTGATCCCAAACAAAAAGCCTTTCTAGATTGTATGCTTACTGAGACATAGTTTTAGACGATCTGAATTATATTTTACACTGTGCTGCATGTAATGTGGCACCCACTGAAAACAAGTTGTCAAATGGAATGCCTTAGTAACAATTAGTCAATTGTGACAATAGGAACGTGACAAATAGGCTAAACATGTGAGCATTCTTTGAAAATAAAAAACAAAACCAATTCTCCTTCCTCCCTAAAATATCTTGAGTGTAGCAAATAAATAGGGATTTTAAAAATGATAACACAAAGTAGCATACTTAAATTACATATAAATAAACTTGGAATTGGTGAAACTGTAATTGCTCTCTTTTTTAAAACAACTAACAACTGACCTTTTTCGAATCATGCTGCTCAACACCAGATATTAGATCAGGGATCAACAAACATTTACTATAAAAGACCAGATTGTAAATATTTTAGATTCATGGACCAAGAGACCACATTGAGTATAATTAGTAGGTACCTATGTAGCAAAGAGGAGAAGGCAATGGCACCCCACTCCAGTACTCTTGCCTGGAAAAATCCCATGGATGGAGGAGCCTGGTAGGCTGTAGTCCATGGGGCCTCTAAGAGTCGGACACGACTGAGCGACTTCCCTTTCACTTTTCACTTCCATGCACTGGAGAAGGAAATGGCAACCCACTCCAGTGTTCTTGCCTGGAGAATCCCAGGGACGGGGGAGCCTGGTGGCCTGCCGTCTATTGGGTCGCACAGAGTCGGACACGACTGAAGCGACTTAGCAGCAGCAGCAGCAGCATGTAGCAAAAAGAAAACAAATTTCCACACTTCTTATTGATAGAATTAAATATACAGTAATAATAATAGATTACATTTTTTTGTAATGCAAGTTTACTAATGAAAATAATGTTTGTTTTTTTTTTTTCTTTTGGTATAATGTTTTACTTCATGGAGGTTCAACCTCACTGCTCCTTTATCATCTGATTACAAATGTTTTTCTGTAAAAATCATTCCTAGCTAGTGGCACCACACAAAAACAAGCTATTTGCTGGATTTTGCCTGCTGGATATAGATTGCTGATCTTTGGGTTGGTTGCTCAGTAGAAGACTAGCAAAGCACTGTCCATAAAACAGCAACTGACAGTAAACCAGTAATAGTCCTTGGTTATTGCTTTGCCATGCATTGCTACCTGGTGATGGTATAGAGCATCAGTCTTCAAGTCAAGTAACAGGGAGTCCTTAACATAAACTTTGGATCATTTAGTAAAGACAGAGTAACGTGAAAATTATAGTAAGTATTTTGACACAGGAAAAGGAAACCAACATAGAAGGGGAAAGAAAAGAGTGAGTGGAAGGAATTCCCTTCATGAGAGTCATAGAAGTATAGACTATTCCTTAGTGAGGAGAAACTAGAAATTTAAAGTGGATTCTATCCAGAATTGTTTATATTTATGTTCAAGGTATTTGCTAGTAAAATGAATATAATTTTCATTCTAGAATGGCTTCAGATCCCTTCACCATCTTTATAAAGTTCTAAGAAACACTGTAAGTATATACATGGTACCTTGGTGAGTTGCATATTGGAGTCAAGATTCTGAGCTTTAAAATAAGGAAAAAAGATGATCAGCCATGATCTGACTCTCTCAACTTACCCTCCAACTAAATGCTCTATTAATATGACTGAAGTCTGCTGTTACAAAGAAGGTCTTAATTTGTCCACATCCAGGTTCTGTTTCACATATAGCAATCAACTGAAAAAATTCTTTGGCCTGGGCAGTAATTTTGAGTGAATAACTCAAAAGATTTTAATAATTTATGTGAACATTTAAACCCTTTTTCATGTTTTAACTTTTTATTGAAGAATAGTTGATTAACAATGTTGTGTTTGTTTCAGATGTATGGAAAACTGAATAAGTTATACATACATACATATATCCACCCTTTTTCTTTTCAGATTCTTTTTCCATACAGGCCATTACAGAGTACTGAGTAGAATTGTCCGTGCTATACAGATCATTATTATCAGTTATCTATTTAATATATAGTGGTATATGTGTGTCAATCCCAATCTTTAAATTTATGCCTCCCGCCCCCCCACCCTTATCCCCAGGTAACCATAAGTCAACATCTGTGACTCTACTTCTGTTTTGTAAATAAGTTCATTTTTACCTTTTTTTTTTTTTTTTAGATTCCACATAAAAGGGGTATTATTAAATTTGTCTTTCTGGGTCTACAAAGCTACAGTAATCAAAATATGAAAGCAGAAATATAGATCAATGGAACAAGAGAGAAAGCCCAGAGGTAAACCCATGTACCTACGGTTACCTAATCTATGACAAAGGAGGCAAGAATATACAATGGAGAAAAGACAGTCTCTTCAGTAACTGGTGCTGGGAAAACTGGACAGCTACATGCTAAAGAATGAAATTAGAACACTCCCCAGACATGGAACAACAGACTGGTTCCAAATAGGAAAAGGAGTACGTCAAGGCTGTATACTGTCACCCTGCTTATTTAACTTCTATGCAGAGTACATCATGAGAAACGCTGGGCTGGAGGAAGCACAAGCTGGAATAAAGATTGCTCAGAGAAATATCAATAACCTCAGATATGCAGATGACACCACCCTTATGGCAGAAAGTGAAGAGGAACGAAAAAGCCTCTTGATGAAAGTGAAAGTGGAGAGTGAAAAAGTTGGCTTAAAGCTCAACATTCAGAAAACGAAGATCATGGCATCTGGTCCCATCACTTCATGGGAAATAGATGGGGAAACAATGGAAACAGTGTCAGACTTTATTTTTCTGGGCTCCAAAATCACAGCAGATGGTGATTGCAGCCATGAAATTAAAAGACGCTTACTTCTTGGAAGGAAAGTTATGACCAATTTAGAGAGCATATTCAAAAGCAGAGACATTACTTTGCCAACAAAGGTCCGTCAAGTCAAGGCTATGGTTTTTCCAGTGGTCATGTATGGATGTGAGAGTTGGACTATGAAGAAAGCTGAGCACTGAAGAATTGATGTTTTTGAACTGTGGTGTCGGAGAAGACTCTTGAGAGTCCCTTGGACTGCAAGGAGATCCAACCAGTCCATTCTAAAGGAGATCGGTTCTGGGTGTTCTTTGGAAGGAATGATGCTAAAGCTGAAACTCCAGTACTTTGGCCACCTCATGTGAAGAGTTGACTCACTGGAAAAGGCTCTGATGCTGGGAGGGATTAGGGGCAAGAGGAGAAGGGGACAACAGAGGATGAGATGGCTGGATGGCATCACCGACTCAACGGACGTGAGTTTGAGTGAACTCCGGGAGTTGGTGATAGACAGGGAGCCCTGGAGTGCTGTGATTCATGGGGTCGCAAGAGTTGGACACAACTGAGTGACTGAACTGAACTGAACTGAACATTATACACAAACATAAACTCAAAATGGATTAAAGATCTAAATGTAAGGCTGGACACCATAAAACTCTTAGAGGAATACATAAACAGAATACTCTTTAATATAAATCAGGGTAAGATCTTTTTTGCCTTATCTCCTAGAGTAATGAAAATAAAAACAAAAATAAACAAATGAGACCTAATTAAGCTTAAAAGCTTTTGCATAGCAGAAGAAACTATAAACAAAATGAAAAAACCCTCAGAATGTGAAAAAAATACTTTTTCATATTTTTAGTGTTCCTAGGGAAAAGCATTCTTTTTCAAGGAAAGGACTCAGATAATGAAGTCAGACTTCTGGATTTGAATCTCAATACTACCCTGTGAGCCCTTGGACAATCATTTTTTTTCCCCTCATTATCAGTTAGCTCACCTGTAGAATAGGGATAACAACTTTTACCTCATTGGATTTTTGTAAGCAGTGAGTTAATCTCCATAAACTGCTTAGCATTCTGCCTGATACATACTATATGCTCAATAAATATGAACTATTTGCATGATTAGTTATCATTATAAATGTACCTATGATATTTATCATAATGACAATATCATTTTTGACATCAAATGAATAGATGGTTATCAAATTCATTCACAGATATTTATCAAACATTTACTCTGTGCCAAGCATTACTGTAGGTACTGAATATATATATATCACAAACAAAATATATCAAAATCTGTAGTCTCATGTGATTTCAGCCTGGTGGGAGGCAGGGAGAACAGAGAATAAAAAAATAAAAATGTAGTCTAACAGAATGTATCCTTTGTCAGATGATGATAAATGCTATGGGGAAAACTGACACTGGAGTAAGACAGGGAGCATTGAGAGAGGAGAGATCGCAATTCAGCATAGGCTAGGTGATCAGGGAAGTCTTCCGGCATATGGATGGCCTTTTCTCCTAAGGGGTTGAAAGACCTGGGCTAGGTTGCCAGACTTAGCTAATAAAAATACAGGATGTCTAGTTAAATTCAATCTGACATCCTGTTTTTTATCTGGCAACCATGTCTAGGGATGGGGCAGTAAGAAGGAGTCTGAGAGTTTTCTTTTGGGATAAAGGACAAATGAGTTTCACTGAGAAGTTCTGATGGGGTAGGGCTGAGGCATGGTGTGAGAAGGTCCTTTAGTTCTGGGGCTCACTTGCAAACTGCTGCAGAGGAGGGGGCCAGGCTCCCTTACTCTTGAGTACTGAAGTTATGAGATTTCCCTCGATTCTTGCCTTTGAGTGGGTGGAAAGTGGAACAAGTGGAATTTGACTTCCTCTTAACTCCTATGTGTTGCCTAGGGTCATGGAAAGCCAAACTGAAAATGATCTGAGATGTCGGGTTAGACAATCCTCAGAAAACAGACCGTGAGTTGCTCAACATTGTGAACATAGTACCTCTCAGAACCTTGGATTATCGATGGAGATGTTGCAAGAAAAAAATTCTCCACATACAATTTTCCATTGTTTTCCCCTGTAATTTTTCATTTGTGGTTGAGGATAGCACTGTTTTCCCCAGAAGGAGGATTTCAAAAGTGAGTAGTGGTAGTTTCTACCATACAATGTAATTCTTTCAAAGATCCAATGCTGTCTCTTACACACAGTGAGAGAAAAGTTGGCTTCATCTCAGCTCAGGACTAAACTGTGATACTGCTGATTATTGTATGAAATTGAAAGACGGTACCAGTTCCATCTTAAAAAGGGGGTCACGGTTTTATTAGTTTTTGAAAGTTTAGCTTCTAGATCAGTGCCTAGTACATTGTAGATACTCTGTAAATATGAATATGAATAATGGATAAGGATTTGTAGTATTAGAAGATTTTCTTAAAATCAAAACTTAATTTTTGTTAAATCACTTTGAAATAATGCTTATTTGCATTGCCCCTTCCTAAAATAAGTGTGTTAGAGATGCAGATGCTGAAAAAAATGTATGTCATAGCAGTTCAGAAAATAGGCCCAGATAATCCTCACTTCATACTTCCTGGCTGTGTGACTTTTCCTTATCTTTGTACCTCAGTCCTCTCTTCTATAAAATAAGGACAATAATACTAGTATCATACTAGTGTCTCCTTTTTTATCAAATTATTGAAATTAGTCAATATGTAAAACATTTAGATCAGTGCCTGTTGCATACAAGGCACTAGAATGTTAGCTACTAATCGTAATCTTTTATTAGCCCTACTATGGTGACTGCAGCCATGAAATTAAAAGACGCTTACTCCTTGGAAGGAAAGTTATGACCAACCTAGATAGCATATTCAAAAGCAGAGACATTACTTTGCCAACAAAGGTTCGTCTAGTCAAGGCTATGGTTTTTACAGTGGTCATGTATGGATGTGAGAGTTGGACTGTGAAGAAGGCTGAGCACTGAAGAATTGATGCTTTTGAACTGTGGTGTTGGAGAAGACTCTTGAGAGTCCCTTGGACTGCAAGGAGATCCAACCAGTCCATTTTGAAGGAGATCAGCCCTGGGATTTCTTTGGAAGGAATGATGCTAAAGCTGAAACTCCAGTACTTTGGCCACCTCATTCGAAGAGTTGACTCATTGGAAAAGACTCAGATGCTGGGAGGGATTGGGGGCAAGAGGAGAAGGGGACGACAGAGGATGAGATGGCTGGATGGCATCACCGACTCGATGGATGAGAATCTCAGTGAACTCCGGGAGTTGGTGATGGACAGGGAGGCCTGGCATGCTTCAATTCATGGGGTCACAAAGAGTCAGACACAACTGAGTGACTGATCTGATCTGATCTGATATTTATATTATCTCCTATAATGCTTAGCAGGCTTCCCTGGTGGCTCAGCGGGTGCCTGTAACGCAGGATACCCGGGTTCAATCCCTGGGTTGGGACAATCCCCTGGAGAAGGGAATGGCAACCCACTCCATATTTCTTGCCTGGAGAATTCCATGGACTGGACAGAGGAGCCTGGCAGGCTACAGTCCATGGGGTCACAGAGAGTCGGACACAAATGGACAACTAACATAATGCTTAGCACATTGTCTGAGATCTATAAGATTGTGTGTGCATGCTCAGTCATGTCCAACTCCTTGCAACCCCATGGACTTCATCCTGCCAGGGTCTTCTGTCCATGGAATTTTCCAGGCAAGAATACTGGGGTGGGTGGTTGTGATTTCCTTCTCTAGAGGATCTTCCCAACCCAGGGATCAAACCCATGTCTCCTGTGTCTCCTGCACTGGTAGGTGGATTCTTTACCACTGAGCCACCTGAGAAGCTCATCTAAAAGACTGCCTTATGACCCAGTAATCCCACTGCTGGGCATACACACCAAGGAGACCAGAGTTGAAAGAGACATGTGTACCCCAATGTTCATTGCAGCACTGTTTATAATAGCCAGGACATGGAGGCAACCTAGATGTCCATCAGCTGATGAATGGATAGGAGAAAGGATCATTATCACAGGGAACTCTACTCAATATTCTGTAATACAGCCACTATGGAGAAAAGTGTGGAGATTCCTTAAAAAACTGGAAATAGAACTGCCATACCACCTAGCAATCCCACTTCTGGGCATACACAGCAAGGAAACCAGAATTGAAAGAGACACGTGTACCCCAATGTTCGTCACAGCACTGTTTACAATAGCCAGGACATGGAAGCAACCTAGATGTCCATCACCAGATGAATGGATAAGGAAGCTGTGGTACATATACACAATGGAGTATTACTTAGCCATTAAAAAGAATACATTTGAATCAGTTCTAATGAGGTGGATGAGACTGGAGCCTATTATACAGAGTGAAGTAAGCCAGAAAAAAAAAAACACCAATACAGTATACTAATGCATATATATGGAATTTAGAAAGATGGTAATGATAACCCTGTATGTGAGACAGCAAAAGAGACACAGATGTATAGAACAGCCTTTTGGACTCTGTAGGAGAGGGAGAGGGTGGGATGATTTGGGAGAATGGCGTTGAAACATGTATAATATCATATAAGAAATGAATCACCAGTCCAGGTTCGATGCAGGATACAGGATGCTTGGGGCTGGTGCACTGGGATGACCCAGAGGGATGGTACAGGGAGGGAGGTGGGAGGGGGGTTCAGGATTGGGAACACGTGTACACCTGTGGCGGATTCATGTTGATGTATGGCAAAACCAATATAGTATTGTAGAGTAATTAGCCTCCAATTAAAATAAATTTAAATTAAAAAAATAAAAATAAAAGACTATTGAGTGACTACCTAATGTTCATATATTAGAAAAAATTTAAAACTATTTACTATTTAGAGTCCTTCTGAAGATATTGCAAAATAGTATATAATGATTAAAATACCACTGCTTGACTAGTTAGTCTAGTCACTAACACCTTAGAAAGAGAGGAGGCTAAACAATTACAAGGATAAATAAACCTTTGTCACTGACCTCTTTCTAGCTGAAGAGCAAACATATTTATGTGGGAAGAACACAATGTCTTCCCCTTTTAATATGGGTCATGTCCACCTTGGCAAGTTCAGGGCCTCTGAGCTTTTGTTTGGGGAAGTCAAAGAAAATTCAACTGAGAATAAAGTGGAAGAGTGACTCGCCAAGCTATGTGCTTGCACCATTTTCCTTTCCACCTGTGCCTGTGGACAAAGTATACCGCAGAGGTAAGGGACTCCGTACTCAGTATACTGCAGTTTGGCTTTCTCACTCCCATGTCAATAAATCCACATTGGCTAAATTTTTAGGTATTTTTCCTACTAGTTAAAATATACTCAATGATTCTTTCTCAGCTCTCCTCTGATTCTCTGAAGTGTTTCCCAAATACTGTCCTTTGTGAAAGTACTGTATCATTGGAATGTAAAACACTCCCTCCACCCCTACCCAGACTGTTGCCTTGGGCTGTTCCTCTTTCCTTCTCACTTCCCTGTAGTGGCTCTTCTTAATTTCCCTGTCATATATTTATGGTTCCCAGTATTCTAATATTTAGATTTCTTTTCTTCATATAATTTCATCTTCATCCATATTTTCCTAGTATCACATATTAACAAGTGTTGTTGTTGTTCAGTTGCTAAATCGTGTCTGACTCTTTGTGACCACATGGACTACAGCTCATAGGGCACCCCTGTCTTTCACCATCTCCTGGAGTTTGTTCAAATTCATGTCCATTGAGTCAGTGATGCTATCTAACCATCTCATCCTCTGCGTCCCCTTCTCCTTTTGCCTTCAATCTTCCCCAGCGTCAAGGTCTTTTCCAACGAGTTGGCTCTTTGCATCAAGATGCTAAAGTATTGGAACTTTAGCATCAGTCCTTCCAATGAATATCCAGAGTTGATTTCATTTAGGATTGACTGGTTTGATCTCCTTGCAGTGCAAGGGACTCTCAAGAGTCTTCTCCAACACCACAGTTCAAAAGCATCAATTCTTCGGTGCTCAGCCTTTTTTATGGTCCACCTCTCACATCTGTACATGAATATTGGAAAACCATAGCTTTGACTCGACAGACCTTGTCAGCAATGTGATGTCTCTGCTTTTTAATATGCTGTGTAGGACTGTCATAATTTTCCTTCCAAGGAGCAAGCATCTTTAAATTTCATGGCTGTAATCACCATCTGCAGTGATTTTGGAGCCCAAGAAAATAAAGTCAGCCACTGTTTCCCCATTTATTTGCCATGAAATGATGGGATTAGATGCCATTGATCTTAGGTTTTTTTCATGTTAACTAGTGAAATAGGCTAATGGACTCTATAGATATCAGATCCTAATCCCTGGAACAAGGTAGACTTACCTTGTAGATATGATTAAGGTAAAAGTTTTGTGTAGTTTGTGGTAAGTCACTTTAGTCCTGTCTAACTCTTTGCAACCTTATGGACTAGAGTCTACTAGGCTCTTCTGTCCATGAGATTCCCCAGGCAAGAATATTGGAGTGGGTTGCCATTTCCTCCTCCAGGGATCTTCCCAACCCAGGGATTGAACTCGTGTCTCCTGCATTGGCAGGCAGGTTCTTTACCACTAACGCCACCTGGGAAGTCACATAGAACACTGGTGTGGGTTGCCATTCCCTTTTCCAGGGGATATTCCTGACCCAGGGATTGAACCCGGATCTCCTGAATTACAGGTGGATTCTTTACTGTCTGAGCGACAAGGGAAACTGCTGCTAAGTTGCTTCAGTCGTTTCCGACCCTGTGCGACCCCATAGACGGCAGCCCACCAGGCTCCACCGTCCCTGGGATTCTCCAGGCAAGAACACTGGAGTGGGTTGCCGTTTCCTTCTCCAATGTATGAAAGTGAAAAGTGAAAGTGAAGTCGCTCAGTTGTGTCCGACTCTTAGCGACCCCAGGGACTGCAGCCCACCAGGCTCCTCCATCCATAGGGTTTTCCAGGCAAGAGTTCTGGAGTGGGGTGCCATTGCCTTCTCCGACCAGGGAAGCTAGATGGGGCAATTATCCTGGATTATTCTGTATTATTCAGGAGGGTCCTCAATGACAACACCTGTGTCTTTAAAAGAGCGTGGCGATGGAGATGTGAAACAGCTGGCAGAGAAGAAGACAGTGTGTGGCAGAGATTGGAATGATGACATCACATTACCAGAAGTACCTACAGCCCCCAGAAGCTGGAAGAAGCAGGAATCAGTCCCTGAGAGCCTCCAGAGGGAGGGAGTGTGGTCTGCCAGCATTGTGACTTTGGCCCAGGAATACTGATTTCGGACTTCTGGCCTCCAGAACTGTGAGAAAGTAAATTTCTATTGTTTTAAACTCCAAGTTAGGGACTTTCCTTCGTGGTCTAGTGGATAGTACTCTGTGCTCCCAATGCAGGGGACCTGGGTTCAATCCCTGATCAGGGAACTAAGATCCCACATACCATAACTATGCCCGGGTGCCTCAACCACTGAGACTGCACTCCACAACTAGAGAAGCCCATGTGCCACAACAAAGACCCAGCACAGCCAAAAAAAAGATAATAATAATAATAAAGTCAGATGATTGTACAACTCAGTGAATACACTGCTGCTGCTGCTGCTAAGTCGCTTCAGTTGTGTCCAACTCTGTGTGACCCCATAGAGGACAGCCCACCAGGCTACTCTGTCCATGGGATTCTCCAGGCAAGAACACTGGAGTGGGTTGCCACTACCTTCTCCAATGGATGAAAGTGAAAAGTGAAAGTGAAGTCATTCAGTCGTGTCTGACTCTTAGCGACCACATGGACTGCAGCCCACCAGGCTACTCTATCCATGGGATTTTCCAGGCAAGAGTACTGGAGTGGGGTGCCATTGCCTTCTCTGAGTGAATACACTAGAAACTACTGAACTATATTTTTAAAGTGTAAATTCATAGTATCTCAGTGATAGCTCAATAAAGTTGTTCTTTAAGATAAATAAATAAACAAACCCCAAGTTAAACAGCAGCCACAGGAAACTAATACAACTCGAAAATCTAAAATGTATGTCTGTAATTATCACTCCCTTTCCAGTGCCAAATCTACAAAAACCAAAGACCTCTGGACATCTTCACTAGCTTTCCCATTTAACATTTGAGCAAGCATCTTTTAATTTCATGGCTGCAGTCACCATATATCATTTAATTCTTATTTAATACTCACTCTGACCTGATGAAATACTTTGTTGTCCTCACATTAGAAGAAGGGACCTGAGATACAAAAAATTTAAGTAGCTTGCCCAAGGTTGTAAAGATGTTACAGGCTAGAGCTAGGATTTGGGTCCCAGTGTAGTCTGGCTTCAGACCAGTCACTAAGGGCAGTGCTCTGCAGCCTCAAATTAGCAGATGTCTCAGGCTACTCAGAGCCTGTCCCACATCCACACACTAGTGTCCAGGCTCTCTCAGAATGGATCACTTTAGTTGGATTCAGAAAACCTTTACAGAACCCCTACAGCCTGCTGGGCCCTCTGCACATCCACCTGACCAGAGCAATCTGCTGTTCTTGTTCAAACGCCAAACCATCTGAGGCAAGAACATTTCCCAAATTTCATGCAATTTCAGAGTCAGATGCTACATCCGTGAGGATGATCTGAACCCAATCTGAATTACTGTTGCCTCCTAAAAGCCTTATGTTTACTAGCAAACTTTGTTTGTAGAGTGCTGTTGTTGTTATGTTGGCATGGTCACTTTCACTGTGTTGCTACTGGGTCCCGGGGCAAAGTAGAGATGCTGAAACTGAAAGCATCACTCCTTAGTATTTCTAGAGTTCTACCTTCCTTCCATGCCATGTGGGGTGCATATGGAGGCCCTGGACCCCAGCTGTCTAATATTCCCCTCTGTTCTTCCCTTGTAGTTATACTTGCGATGTGGCCAATAAGTACAATGGATCTGCTGGGTGCCAAGTAGTCTACATGTGCTGTCCATCTAATCCTTTTCACAATTCTGCAAGAAAAGTATTATTACTGTCATTTTAGAGATGAGAAATCTCAGGCTTAGGGAGGTGAACTAATTTGTCCAAGCTCACATAGCTTCTTGGTGGCAGGGTAGAGGTAGGATTTAAAGAATCAGACAATTAAAATGACTAAATTAGATTAAAACATTTCTTAACATAACCTAAGTTGATTCTTCAGGTTGCCTTGAGCAGTGCTGAAGGAGGGGCTGGAGAGAACCAGCTGCATGGTTCAGGAAAAGCCCCCCTCAATTCCTCAGGGAGCCAGGTATCATGATTTCTGTCTCTGAGATTGCCTTATGCTGGGCACAAATGACTTTAATAATGATACTGATACAATATTTATGACATTTACATAAGTCTTTCTAGGTTACTGAGTGCATATGTGGGTACTCAGTCATTCAGTTGTGTTCTACTCTTTGTGACCCCCTGGACTGTAATCCACTGGGCTCCTCTGTCCATGGGATTTCCCAGGCAAGTACTAGAGTGGAGTACCATTTCCTCCTCCAGGGGATCTGCCTGATCCAGAGATTGAATCTGTGATTTCTGCATCTCCTGCAATCCAAGTGGATTCTTTACCACTGAGCCATTGGGGAAGCAGGATACTGAGTACTTTAGCATGAAAGAGCTCTTCTTACAGGTTGGGGGAGGATAGAACTTCTCTTTCTTTTTCAGAATTCTGTGTTGGGATATTCCCTTTGTGAAGTCCCAGAAATTTAAACCTTCTGGGATTTGCTGAGGCATCACAGGTGGTACACGGTGGTAAAAGAATCTGCCTGCCAATGCAGGAGATGAAGGAGATGCAGGTTTGATTTCTGGATCGGGAAGATCCCCTGGAATAGGAAATGGTAACCCATTCCTGTATCCTTGCCTGGAAAATCTCATGGACAGAGGAGCCTGGTGGGCTACAGTCCATGGGGTTGCAAAGAGTTGGACACAACCAAGCATGCATGCAGGTAGTAAGATGGTAATGTTTTTGTAAAATTTGAAAAATGTAGAACACTTTAACCATATCAGTTAAGGCTGTTCTCTCTTTCATATGGAATTCCTCTTCACAACCCTTCATGTTGGGTGGTGTCAGATTGACTGTGGACATTTTGGGTATTTGGCTAATGGCAAACTGAAATTAGGAGCCTTTTAGTTTGGGTTGAAAGTGAAAGTGAGAGTCACTCAGTCGTGTCCTACTCTTTGTGACCCCATGGACTGTACAGTCCATGTAATACTCCAGGCCACAATACTAGAGTGGGTAGCCTTTCCCTTCTCCAGCAGATCTTTCTGACCCAAGAATCAAACCAGGGTCTCCTGCATTGCAGGCGGATACCAACTGAGCTATCAGGAAAGTCCAAGTCTGGGTTGGGTGGGATATATGTACGTGGGTTGCAGTCACTTCTAGGTATAGCTAAGTTCTGCTACCTGTTCTCACCCAGGAACACTGGCTGAAATGCTCACTGCCCACTCATTTGTGGTCATGGAATGAAGACACTGGGTTAGAGATTGAAATGTGATCTGAGTGTGTCCTTCCAGTTCCACAATTATGTGATATAGAGGATAAACAAGGTTTGAAATGTTCAGTGCCAGAAACCCATTTAGGGAAAGTTCTTCAAATTATCCTATGTGAAAAACTATAGACAAAGGTTTCGGGTCTCATGGATGTGGTTAACTCAGAAGTTCTCTCATCAGGAGATTCATGAGGGAGCAATCATAGTAGGCAACAAAAAGAAGAAAAAGAAAACCAATAAAAATACCAATATACTATAGGGTGTATCGGTAAGGCAATTAAAACATTACTTTTACAGATTTTACTTGTTTATGGATTTTATTTAGTGATGCTTGTCACTTTTTTAAAAAAAAGTTATTTTATTTTTGGATGCACTGGGTTTTTGTTGCTGTATGAGGGCTTTCTCTAGTTGCAGTGAGCAGGGGCATCTCTCTAGTTGCAGCACATGGGCTTCTCATTGTGGTGGCTTCTTTTGGTGTGGAGCACAGCCTTCAGGTTCATGGGCTTCAGTATTTGTGTTGCATGGGCTTAGTTGACATACAACATGTGGGATCTTCCTGCACCAGGGATTGAACCCATGTCCCCTGAATTGGCAGGCAGATTCTCTACCACTGGACCACCAGGGAAGTCCCTTGTTGGCTTTTTAAGTGTACAATTTGTGGTGATTTATTTTTATTATTCTGACTAGTCACATTTGTATTTATTATTCTACACTCTTTCTATTACATGGAAAAGGGCTCCTGTAAGTGTATAAACTTCAGCTCTCACAGATCCTGTATCTGCCTCTGTCACTGTGACCTTTAAACATGCACTAACTAATCAGACCCTTCATGAATGATTGATGGCAGAAGAAAGGTAGAAGAATCCAGACCTATGGGCTGCCAGGGGAGAGGTCTTGGAACTGACCTGGGACAGAGGCTCTCTGCCTCTGGTGTGAGTGATCTGGCCCCACACTCTGCCTGGCCCCCATGCCTTACCTACACTATGACTTTTTTTCCCAACAAGGCCAATCTAATGAACAAGCAGCTGTCATCACTTCAGAGCCTTCCCCCACCTGCTACCATGTCTCTTCTCTACCTCCTACAAGGCCTAAAATTTCAGAATGATAGGCACATTCCTTTGGGTTCAGAAAGCTTTTTAGTTTTCAAGCAAATGTTCTTAAAATCAGTTTCATCGTATGACAGTATTAAATATCCCTTAGTCATGAGGCTTAGGAGATGCAGACTTAGCAATTTTTGAACATCTACTATGTATCAGGCCTTATTTTGTGCACTATATCATGTCTGATCTCAGTCCACCCTCCAACAGAAGATGCTTAGAAGGGCCACCAAACACTTGGCTGAAGAAGATTCCACAGAAATTAAGACACAAAAAGGGTTAAATTGTAAATTAGGAGACAAGGGCTTAAAAAATTTCAGGCATTTCACAATCATGCCTTGATCCAGCCCTGCTTTTTATTATTTTTCCCTAACTTCCATAAAATGCTTATTACTACTTTTCCCAATCACAGAGGGCAGGGCAGAATATGCTCTACACTATGCAGGATACAAAAAAAAAAAAAATAAAAATAACCCTAGGCAATGAAAGTATGTTCACTTAGCATAAGGAACATAATTGAAAATAAAAGCTAAATGACACCTGGATTTCAGCAAAAATCAGTTATCAAGGGAGAAAGGGTTTTCAAGACAACGAGAACCAGACAGTCAAACATTAGCTTGCATGGTTTGAAGTGTTTAGGTTTTGCAATGGTATGGTTTGGAAGCTCTCCAGCAGAAAAACTATTTTTTTTAAGAGGAGAGTTCTCTGTAATATTTTCTTTGTTGAAATGATGTGATCCTTAGTGACGTCTTATATGACCCAAACTTTAAATGAGTCCATTATTTAGTCGACCTCATTCTTACTAGGTTTTTACAGGTCAGCAATGAACTATCAACAGCTTCCTGATAATTAATCCTACTTACTCAAAGAACTGTTAGTCTGCTGTTCTTATCTATGCTAAAAGGAAGACTGTTAAAGGCACCAGACTTCCTCAGTGAATAATAAAAACCAAACTGAAATCCTGCAGAAAGGGCCAACATTGTGAGGTCTGAGAATGAAAAACCAGATTGAAAATGATGATGCTACCTTGTTCTCAAGTGCCTTATTTTCTGAAATACTGTGGTTCATCTGGCATAGGAATGGCTTTATAGCAGAGTAGGCAGCACAACTAGTAGGGCTGGGAGAGGCTCTCTGGGTGGCTTTATCAAAATGTATGGACATTCAGCACATGCAGTTAGTTACCTGGGTGGTCCAGTTTGAGAAGCAACAGGGCAGGCATCCCAAGTAGCAACTTGTCAAGTTCCCAGTGGAAGTTAATTTCCTACAATTAGAGACTCATTCCTTTGACTACAAATTCTTTAAGAGTCTACGATTAGAATACTACTACAGTCTTTGGTTGTCCCCTACCCCAAAGCCATGACAAGCGTCTGATAGAAGGAGGGGAGAGAGGCAGATTTTCACAACTGATGCAGAGGATCCCAGGAAGAAGAAAGGTGATGGAATAGTAAGCTTGCTATGGCAGAAGAAGTAGGGAGTTAAAGCTGCTCTCATCTAGCAATTTGTAAGTAGGTCGTTGGAACATATGGGTCTTAACATGTTCCTAGATTGTGGGTGTGTGTATGTGTGCATGTAAAATGAAAAGGCTCACTATTAGATTCTGCCTCTCGTCAGCACAGTACAGCAAAGTTCCTCAGGCAAGGGCATGATTTATAATTAAAGGATTTCTGCATTTTCTAATTGCCCATGGCATGTACCCTTTCTTTCCAAGGCAAGCTTCTGAATTTCAATGATGATTTATTATAAATCTATTTCTCATCAGGTCAGAGACTACCCCAAATAGCAGATTAAATTCAAGCTGCTCAAGCAGATACGGATAGAGAGACTTGTTTAGATGACCTTCTCTAAGAGAGGTCATTATATCCTATATTAGGCAAAATGAAACATAAACATGTCATTTGACCCAAGGCACAATATATTTTTTATCACTCATTATGGTGAAGTGGAGGAGGGCCTGGCAACCTGGAGGAGGGCATGGCAACCCGCTTCAGTATTCCTGCTTGGAGAATCCCCATGGACAGAGAAGCCTGGCAGGCTACAGTTCATGAGGTCGTAAAAAGTCGGACATGACTGAGCGACTAAATACAAGGTGATAATGCAAGTTTTTGAATATTTAGTTGTAGGGTGGTGACTTTTGCACATTAAACCAAATGAAGGTCAGATTGCATTGTCAAGAAGCTCAACAAAACTAGTATCATCACCTCAGAAGAGCAAAGAAAGTCTCAGAAGAAATGAAGACTAAATAGACACAGAATTTAATATTTCCTTCCCTTCATGCTACTTTTTTGGTAGCTATTCTGAACCCATTTATAAATGCCATCAATGGTGATCCTTCAATGGAGAGATCCATCGATGATATAGAAAAGCAATGCCTAGCTGAAAGGTAAGAGAAAGACCTACTGGTGACCATTAGGTTATGCTCTAATTCTTCTTAAAAGAAGTCTTTTAAAAAATGGCTGGTTATCTGTCATTTTCCTATATCTATGATACAATCCTATTAAATTATCATTCTGTACAAGTTACTATAAATAATTTCTTGAAGAATGGAATATAAATAAAGGAATGCAATGTTGTTGTTGTTTAGTCGCTAAGTCATGCCTGACTCTTTGCAACACTGTGGACTGTAGCCCACCAGGCTCCTCTGTCTATGGGATTCCCCAGGCAAGAATCCTGGAGTGAGTTGCCATTTCCTGCTCCAGGGGATCTTCCTGACCCAGGGATCGAACCTCTGTCTCCTGCATTGGCAGGTAGATTCTTTACCACTGAGCCACCTGGGAAGCCCATAGGGATGCAATACTTAAAATATGTAACAGAATGCTCTCCTGTCTCTTTCTGTCCTTTCTAAGTTGATCTCTTCCATCTTTATATATTTGAGGACATTTTTACGATGAAGACTCCTCTTTTGGCTGCATCTACTAGTCCCTTGGACTGCAAGGAGATCCAACCAGTCCATTCTAAAGGAGATCAGTCCTGGGTGTTCTTTGGAAGGAATGATGCTAAAGCTGAAACTCCAGTACTTTGGCCACCTCATGCGAAGAGTTGACTCATTGGAAAAGACTCTGATGCTGAGAGGGATTGGGGGCAGGAGGAGAAGGGGACAACAGAGGATGAGATGGCTGGATGGCATCACCTCAATGGATGTGAGTTTGAGTGAATTCTGGGAGTTGGTGATGGACAGGGAGGTTTGGCGTGCTGCAATTCATGGCGTCGCAAAGAGTCGGACACAACTGAGTGACTGAACTGAACTGAACTGTCACCATCTTGGTATTGACCAGGGGTTTCTTGGATCACTATTGTTGTTTAGTCATTAAGTAGTGTCTGACTCTTTTGCAGCCCCATGGTCTGTAGCTCACAGGGCTCCTCTGTCCATAGAAATATCCAGGTGAGAGTACTGGAGTGGGCTACCATTTCCTTCCCCAGGGGATCTTCTCAACCCAGGAATTGAAACCATGTCTCTTGCATTGCAAGTGGATTCTTTACCAGTGGGCCACCATAGAAGCCCCTTGGATCACCATTCATAGTGATAAACCCACTTCATGGTACAATCCACTACTTGTGCATCTATAGGAATATGCATACGAAACTGAGAGAAAATATCGTGAAGTGATAAGATGGCCTCTGATATTTTCTATTGCACATTGTTCTATTTCACTGATATTGCTGTTCAACACCACCAAAATGATTGCGTGACCCATAGTTTGAGAGCAATTGTTGAAACTACCATCACCATTTGCCCAGATCTATGCAGCAGTCTATTAGTTGGCTTTCCTTTTTCTATATTTACTTCTTTGATTCCCTATTCCATAGAGCAGTGAGGAGACTCTCAAAAGATAAACCAGAACATATATAACTCCCCTGCACAACCCCTTCAGTGGCTTCTTGCCTTCATAGCAAAGTTCAAACTATTCACTGTGGCCTATATGATAGAGACCTTGACCTTCTCCAGCCTTATCTTATGACCTCTCTTCTTCCTCAATATATTCTGGCCCTCCATAACTTGTGTCTGTACCTCCAGGACACCAGATTCTTGCTGCCTGTGTATAAGCCATTCCAGCTGCCAGGAACACTCATTCCCCAACTTCTCATGGCTAGCCATTGCTTATCCTTTAATTCTTGACTTAATTATTTTCTCTACAGAGAGCCCTTTCTTTACCACCTTTGTTGGAATCAATCACTCCTTCTTATTATCTATTTCAGCCTATTGTTTGAATATGTACCACATTAGAAAAATCAGGAAAAAAAAATATGGCAGCTAAAACACTCTGATTAACACATAGGATGGGGTGGTGGGAGGAGGACCCAGAGAAGAAAATTGCACAGCATTTGGGGGCTGGTTCACAGTCATCCTAGGATCAAGAGCTTGGATTTTGGAAATGTGATTTTATGTGAAGCATCTTGACTTTTAATTTTAGTTTAGTACTGAATCACATTAATTTTGAAAAAGCTACATGTCTCTATTGTACCAGAAGAATGAAGGAAAGGAAGGATGTAGTTATACGTAGGCCAACAATTTAAAGAGAAGCTGTCAGGTCACAGAATTGGTGATGACAGAGGAAATCAAAGTGACAGACTGAACAGAAAGACAGTGTTTAGGTAAATGGGTCAGAGGCTGCTGCTAGAACCAGCTTCTGCCAGCTGGCTGTTCTTCTTGAGATTTCTTCTTGGCTCAGAACTTAATTCAAGGGTTTCATGTTGTGTTTTAATAAGGAAGATGTTTCCATCCTTGAAACATCTCTTCCCTAACTTTGGAGATTCTTCCTGTTACAGAGATCACAGGTAACCTGCCAGTTTAGTACATTGGCAGTCCTGTTGAAGAGGCACTGTAAACTTAGTCCTTTTGAAGGCAAAAGGAGAAGGGGGCGGCAGAGGATGAGATGGTTAGGCGGCATCACTGACTCAATGGACATGAATTTGAGAAAACTCTGGGAGGGAGTGGAGGACAGATGATACTGGTATGCTACAGTCCGTGTGGTCGCAAAGAGTCAGACATGACTGAGTGACTGAACAACAACAACAAAACTTAGTCCTAGGGTCTAACAGTCTCCATTTCTAACCCAGCAGTTCCAGATGTAGAAGCAGATTTTGTACATGGGGTCACCCCTCACCAGCAGCCAGCTGGAGGATGGATATACCTGTTTAGGAGTCCAGGAGACAGTTGGAATCAGATACATTTAACTGGGCCTCAAGGTAGATGTCCTGAGAGAGAATTCCCTGAAGCCAGAGACTGGGAGCATCATCTGAACCTCCCAGGGCCTGATGCCCAGGAGAGCACAAGTCTCCTGGCCCCTCCCTCTGCCATCACAGGCTTTTGCTCCTAAGCATTAGGTCCCATCCAGCTCCTGTGGAAGAGTTAGTCTGCAAAGTACCAGGCATGCTCTGAGAAACATCATCATGCATTTTCTCATCTCATCTCATGTTGCCCAGTCTACCCTCCCAGTTTGGCCTGCCATCATACTCCCACATTTATTTGTTTCCAGCTCAGCACTGGGGGATTGTCATAGATTTCTCCAAATCTATGACATAAATGTATATGTGCTGTGGGTGTCATATCTTTCTAGGCCCCTATAATTCCTCAACAGGAATTTATGTTAACTCTTTTACTCCTCCTTGAAAACCCTCTGAGGTTCAGCCTTGGATAGAGTTTACCAAGGTGGTTGGTGGTATTTCTAGTTGCTAAGTCATATCTGACTCTTGCAACTGCCATGGACTGCAGCCTGTCAGGCTTCCCTGTCTGTGGGATTTCCCAGGCAAGAATACTGGAGTGGGTTGTCATTTCTTTCTTCAGAGGATCTTCCCAACCCAGGGATCAAACCCACATTTCCTGCATTGCTGGCTGATTCTTTCCTGCTGAACCACCAGGGAAACTCATGGCCACATCAAATGAAGCATGGGCTGCTTTTGAAGGGACTAATTGTTTTTGAGAGTTCTCATTAAAAAAAAAAAAAAAAATCTGTGTTGAGAACAAGGAAAAATATCCATCCCCAGGGTTCCTGCATCTGACCCTCAACCTCCTGATTTAATCACTTCATTTTAGAATAAAGCACTTGGCTATTTCTATATCAGCCACTGACTTTTCCCAAGGAATGAATAATAAGGAAGATGTGACATTAACTAAGGCAGCCTTGCCGTAAGGTTAAAGGAACACAGACAGCTGATCTCCAGGATCTCTGGACCTTTGGAACAAATGCCGTTTCTCCCTAGGGCCAAGATGCTTTGAATTAAAATTTATTAAAAACAAAATGAACTGGCTATTTTTGGACTAGAATTTGACCTATTACCTAAATCCAGATTGAAAATGCTTTGTGAAGTTCTGTTGTAAGAGCAGCCATTTCTTTTTGTTTCTTCCTCTCTCTTTCATTCTTTCTTTTTCCTTTTATTATATATAATATCCTAAGTGAACAATGCAAAGAAATAGAGGAAAACAATAGAATTGGAAAGACTAGAGGTCTCTTCAAGAAAATTAGAGATACCAAGGGAACATTTCATGCAAAGATGGGCACAATAATGGACAGAAATGGTATGGACCTAACAGAAGCAGAAGATATTAAGAAGAGGTGGCAAGAATACATTGAAGAACTATAAGAAAAATGATCTTAATGACCCAGATAACCACGATGGTGTGGTTACTCACCTAGAACCAGACATCTTGGAGTGCAAAGTCAAGTGGGCCTTAGGAAGCATTACTACGAACAAAGCTAGTGGTGGTGATGGAATTCCAGTTGAGCTATTTCAAATCCTAAAAGATGATGCTGTGAAAGTGCTGCACTCAATATGCCAGCAAATTTGAAAAACTCAGCAGTGTCCACAGGACTGGAAAAGGTCAGTTTTCATTCCAATCCCAAAGAAGGGCAATGCCAAAGAATGTTCAAACTACTGCACAATTGCGCTCATTTCACATGCTAGCAAAGTAATGCTCAAAATTCTCTAAGCTAGGCTTCAATAGTATGTGAACTGAGAACTTCTAGATGTTCAAGCTGGATTTAGGAAAGGCAGAGGAACCAGATGTCAAATTGCCAACATCTGTTGGATTATAGAAAAAGCAAAAGAATTCCAGAAAAACATCTACTTCTGCTTCATTGACTACACTAAAGCCTTTGGCTGTGTGGATCACAATAAACTGTGGAAAATTCTTAAAGATATGAAAATACCAGACCATCTTACCTACTTCCTGAGAAACTTGTATGCAGGTCAAGAAGCAACAGTTAGAACCAGACATGGAACAACAGACTGGATCAAAACTGAGAAAAGGAATACGTCAAGGCTGTATATTGTCACTCTGCTTATTTAACTTACACACAGAGTACATCAAGCAAAATCCTGGGCTGCATGAAGAACAAGCTGGAATTAAGATTGGCAGGAGAAATATCAATAACCTGAGATATGCACATGACACCACCCTTATGGCAGACAGTGAAAAAGGAACTGATGAGTCTCTTGATGAAAGTGAAAGAGGAGAGTGAAAAAGCTGGCTTAAAACTGAATATTCAAAAAAATGAAGATAATGGCATCTGGTCCCATCACTTCGTGGCAAATAGATGGGGAAGCAATGCAAACAGTGACAGACTTTATTTTCTTGCACTCCAAAATCACTGGACATGTTGACTGCAGCTATGAAATTAAAAGACGCTTGCTCCTTGGAAGAAAAGCTATAAGAAATTTAGACAGCATATTAAATAGCAGAGACATTACTTTGCCAACAAAGGTCTGTCTAGTCAAAGCTATGGTTTTTCCAGTAGTCATATATGGATGTGATACTTGGACCATAAAGGAGGCTGAGCGCTGAAGAAATCATGTTTTTGAACTGTGGCGTTGGAGAAGACTCTTGAGAGTCCCTTGGACTGCAAGGAGATCCAACTAGTCAATCCTGAAGGAAATCAGTCCTGAATGTTCATTGGAGGGACTGATGCTGAAGCTGAAGTTCTAATACTTTGGCCACCTGATGCAAAGAACTGACTAATTATAAAAGACCCTGATGCTGCGAAAGATTGAAGGCAGGAGGAGAAGGGGATGACAGAAGAAGAGATGGTTGGATGGCATCACCAACTCAATGGACATGAGTTTGAACAAGCTCCAGGAGATGATGAAGGACAGGGAAGCCTGGCATGCTGCAGTCCATGGGGTCACAAAGAGTCGGACATGACTGAGGTGCTGAACAACAATATGTAATATCTTATTCTCAAATAATGTAACAGATACGAAATATAGGAAACCTCTGGGAATTCAACAGAATTTTTGTAATTATGGGGATGATCCACTGACAGAGCAGTAACAAAAAACAGACTTCAACTGACAAGAACTGTCTGCAGAGGATGATCAAGTCAGAAATTTGACTGTTACATGTGTTTGAATAACATAATCTGACACAGATGCTGAACCAACTTATGCTATAATGATATCATATTTGATATTTTCTACTTAGTTGTACTCAAAGTTCAATTTCTCAGTGCTATTATATACAGTAAAATATGTTGTAGGTATTTATTAGCCAAAATTGGATTTAAGAAAACAAAGCGGAATTAGCCCCAAATGAGAGCAAATTAGACGAAGGCCAAAGACGAACAGAACCTTATGGATAGCTATAAAGTCACAGCAAGAGACTAAAACTGGGGATCCCTGCATTTAAGAAGACTACCGTGCTCTTTAGTGAGATACCACATTTTCCCACAGGCTTTGGGAGAATAACATTTCAATTTTTCAGACCTGATATTTGTGGTCAGTGCTTCAACTAGGTGTACAAGAGCCTTTAAATGGGAGAGTATGGTGATATCTCTATGGGTTTGTGAATATTGAACTTCTGAGTCCCCTATATTTCATTTTTGCAATAACTTCACAATGGCCAACAGATGATATGATATATAGCTATCAGAGAAAAATGAACTGAAGGCATAATTAGAATCCTGTATGGCAGAAGGATGACCATTTTAGATTGTTGAAGTACATTTACATTTTAGATCGTTGAAGAACTAAACAGATTTAAAATACACTGTCCCTTTTTCCTCATAAGCATATTCATATTTTAAGACCACATACTTTTAAAAATTTGAGCTATATAGTCACTATAGTTAAATGTCCTAAGAAAATAATAAGGATAAAAGTTTTTATTGAAAAACTTACTACTATAAAATTTGAATAAGTAGTAACATAACATCCTCATACAATTAAAAGTAATATTTTAAATTTTATGGCTTGTGTATGAAAGCACAATTTGAAATCTAAAGCTGATTATACTTCATAAATTATTTGATTTAAAAACAGAACAGTGCTGGAAACTTCTGAAGTATTCCCAGAAGCACTGAAAAATAAACGAGAGAAAAGTTAAATCGACAAAAAAAAAAAACAACCCTCATTAATCGTACATAATCAGGGCTTCAGAAAAATGAGTCAACAGATGATCATAAAATTGGAATCTATTTCATAATGGCATTGACAGTTATTAAAAGCTTATTAAAAGTTTAAAGCTTAGCATATTCCAACTGAAAACGTTATCTTCCTAAATAAAGAACTTTTACTAGACATACAGAACTTATTTAGGTTATTTAATCTAGGTTATTTGCCAGGTTTTTAGGTAACCATAGTGATCAGACCTAAAGGATTTACAAAAGGTTAATAACAGCCGATAGCACTAGATGGATTCAATAGCCATTTATCTGTATTAATGAATAGGGAATGAGAACGGATGTGTGAAAGAATCAACATCTAGAGAAAAAATTAGGGGAGATACAAGTACATGTGTATACCCACAGGTTCACATCCCGCTGTGCTATTGTTACCAAACCCCCTCTGCAACACACACACACACACATTCGAAATCCAGGGATTGCTCACTGCACAGGGATTTAAGAGGAGACGAAGGCTCAGACTACCCAGGTTTTACTGCAGCTTAAAGTGCATTTTGCAAAGCCTCTGGTTAATTTGATCAATACAGGCATTCAAAATCAATAATGCAAGTTCCAGAGTAAATGTTTTGATCAAATTGATCGTTAATTAAATTTAGAAGACAACTAAAATTTCCATTGTGCTCTATTAAACACAAGAAGTTTAACCAGACATCTGGCTGTTTAATATCATGTAGATAAAATATCTAAATAATTAGCTTGTTTTTCAATTTTTTGTTCCAAATGTTTGCTATCTTTAGACACAAAGTGGATTAAGAATTAGTCATGATAATTCAATTTCTTTGATTTATGAAGAAGGTGTGACTCAAAATAATGACATACCCAATATGCAAAGGGTAATTATTTTTCATGTCAGAAATATTTAAAAGGCATTTAAAAGGCATCTCACTTCTTCTAGGGTTATAACATACAAAATAGAAAACACTGCAGTGTACAATAATACAGAATTATGTTACAGGAAAGTTTAAAATGAAATATGACTATTCTTATATTTTTATGATTATTCATTTTATTTTTTAAACAATGAACTAAAAATATAGATGTGTTACTTTGGTCATGAAATGGGCTAACCTTGCAGGAGTATCCATTGCTCCAGAGTTCAAAGTGCCTATGTCATGTACACGCCCATGACCGCTGACTTTCTCAATAGGTCCTGTAATCCAATGAAGGACAGAGGTAATGTTCCAAGACATGTCAGGAGTCGAAGACTAGAGTAAACTAGACAAGTCACAAGTGCTCACAAGGGGGATCTATTTTTAACACACAGCAAAGTCACATATTTCTGGTCAGTGCAAGTATGTTGAATTACTGCTCAGAGATCGCACATTGGGTAGATGGAGAGAGTAAGGTTGCCAAATTAGTGCCAATGGAGGGTAAAATAAATAACTTCAGAATCTTAATGGAAACTAGGGAGTGGTTGTGGCACAAATTATCTCAGGTGCCATTATTTTTTTTTCTGTTTTAATACTGTAAAATGACCTTCTGATAGGAAGAACACATGTACACCCATGGCTGATTCATGTGAATGTATGGCAAAAACCACCACAATATTGTAAAGTAATTAGCCTCCAGTTAAAATGCTGCTGTTAAGTCGCTTCAGTCATGTCCAACTCTGTGCGACCCCAGAGACGGCAGCCCACCAGGCTCCCCCATCCCTGGGATTCTCCAGGCAAGAACACTGGAGTGGGTTGTCATTTCTTTCTCCAATGCAGGAAAGTGAAAAGTGAAAGTGAAGTCGTTCAGTCGTGTCCGACTCTTCGAGACCCCATGGACTGCAGCCTACCAGGCTCCTCCGTCCATGGGATTTTCTAGGCAAGAATACTGGAGTAGGGTGCCATTGCCTAAAATAAATTAAAAAGAAAAAAAAAAGAATGTCACTTCTTTTATGCTAAACAATGACCTTATTGAGTAACTACAAATTTCAAAACCTGGAGGGCAGTTCAATTGCCCTTTGGAGATATCTTATCTAAACCGTGGGTACTTAATTATGTGTTAGCATAAACTCCCTTTTAATGTCCAGGACTCTGGCTGGAGCTGTGGCTTCTCAGAAATCGATCTCCAGTCAGAAGCTTCCATGGTTCAAATAGTAATAACTTTGATAGCTCTTATTTTCTAGCCCCTATACTATCTCAAGTAATGATTCTTTTGTTTTTTTTTAGAAAGTTAAACTTGAATCTTTTATTCCATATTGCTAAAATATATCCAAATGTCTTAGTTCTTAGAGTCTGCAGCTAGTTTTCCCATTCACATTTTACTTAAGGAGCCAGCATTTTCAAGGTGGTGAAATTTATCTTCCTGGAGTCTGGTTTGAACAGTTTTTAAGAAGCCTGTCTATAAAAATGTTCATCACCCTAGTAGCTTTTGGGGAAAAAAACCTTCATTTTAAATATTATTTGTTGTGTTACTATCTGTTGTGTTCAGTTTCTCAGACTTTCTAAGACTCAGAAATGTGCTTTTTGGTTGCTTACAATTTTCCATAGTAATTTCTCCCAAACATCAGGATAGCATTAATTGTACTATTTTATTTCCCTCCCCATTCCACCCCTCTAGGTTGATACAGAACCCGTTTGAGTTCCCTGATTCATACAGCCAATTCCCCATTGGCTATCTATTTAATTGTACTGTTTATTTCTTTCTTTGCAGCAGATAATTTTGAGGTAAGGAAGGAAATTAAGAGGAAAAGATTTTAACAAAGAAAGTTATGGTAGAAATGTTTAAAAAATTCTTTTAAACAAGGAGGTATATGCATTACTGAATCAGTGTATGGTCTAAGTATGTGAGCAAATATACTTTTTGTAGCTGCTATAAATTCACATGGTAATTACACAATTTCTGAATTTGGCATATCAAAATGGTGCTGGTAAAATGGATATACACCATGTTTAATTATGTCCAAAATGTTGAAAGGTCATATAAATTAATGATCAGTGACCAATATGTCAATATATGTGTACAAAGTAAGAGTTGGCTAAAAATATATCAGAATGAGCTGATATACCCACAGAAGACAGTTTTCTTTTTCTCTCTCTCTCTCTCTTTTCACAAGATACATGAATATTTTGGCCAAATTCCTTTTAGAAAATAATTTATTATATAATGAATTATAATTCATTATATTCATTATATAATGAATTAGAAATAGAATATAATGAATTCATTATATTCATTATATAATGAATTAGTATATAATTCAATATATTCCCACCTTGTACCTTTCTCAAAGCTTTATAAGCACCACAAGTAAACATCCACATTTTCTTCAGAGAAGTTAAACATTCTTCTAGTACAAACTTGCAGAAGGAAAAACTTGCAATATAAATATGACTTTGGGGGAAAAGCAGTTTACTTATTCATATTTGGTAGGTTTTGAAAATACACGTGTATTTCTAGTTTACATTTTGCCAAATGAATGTGACTTTTGAATGTCTCTTTTGTTTGGAGAAAAGAAAACAGTCTGGTCCATGGGACTTGCAACATTGAAACAGCAAGCGTTTCACCAAGATGTCAAAACAGGAGGAACTTCTGGCATAATCAGCACTGATAGCAGCACAAGAAAATACTGGCTTGTCTTTCTGATGAAGAACTCTATTAAAAGATGATCTGCATTGAGTTTGATTTTAAGATTGATGACATAGGACTGTGTTGCTTGCATATTGAATTTCCACAGCTCAGTGATCTCTGCCTATGCAAAGAACTGTTTTTATGTGGTCATATATGTCAAATAAATATTCTTAAATATAACCTTAGGAAATGACACTTAGGAGATGCTCAACAGTTTTTGTAAGATGTTCACAAGTGAGAATGTAGTCCATACAAACGATGCTCTTTATGGCTAGAGGTTCCCTTCAAACTGAACAATTTGTTACTGATCACTGAAATACACTCACAGATATTTGAATGTATGAAAGATTAAACCATGTGGTCCTGAGAAAGGGATGCTGGTCCATGACTGAAAGCAACTGAGTCTTACTTTAACTTTTCCAGAATTAGAGATGTAAACCTGCAAAAAATCACTTAGAATTTCTTGCACTGCTCATCGGCCAGAATAATTTTGAAGATAAAATGAAGTAAAACAGGAAAAAAGTGTTGAAAAGTTTAAACTATAGAAGTTAATCTGTTGATTGCTAACAACCATATAGGTAGTAAGATGCTGGGCTGTTATTCTCAAGACTAGAAGCTGTATGATTTAGGATGTCTCTGGCCTTTGATAGGCCTTAAATAAACCTTTGTTTCCCTGAAGAAACATGAGGAGAGTCATTTCACAAGCAGCATTCCCTGGGAAAACAGGTAATGTATTGACTAATTTCCCAGGAGTTTTAAATTCTACATGAAGCCCTTTGATTGGCTGCTGTTCTACTAGTAATTACTGGATGACAGAAAGCTCTTGTTTGCCCTGCAATGTGGACTTCTGTGCGGACATGGCTGGAGAAGGACACCTGTCTGTCCTCCATGGCCTCAGGAACCACTCTGCCCTAGGAAGGTGGTAAATGGCAAGGGTGTGGGGAGTGGCCCAAAAATCTTTATATCCCACTGCTCTGGCCCAGAGTGGGGGTGAGGGGACAAGGTATTCCTGCAGGGTTCTGTCACTTTTGGTGGAAAGGGCAGGGGCAGGGGAAGGTGGATAATCCATGGAGAGGGTAGAGAGAGCTGGTGTGAAAAGATGAAGAGCAAGACAAAAATCTGGGGAGAGAGAGGAACTAGGCCTCACTGCTGTGTTCTAAGCAAACTTTGGATGTGAGCGTGGGGGAATCATTGCATATTTATTTGCTGCTTATCTTCTGAAAACATTCCTGAAAAGACAGGAAGCAAAGCAAAATGGGAAGGGTAGCAAGACTAAGTGAAATTGGGGCAGACTGTGACCCTCCCCACCCTGTTTCTGTGTGTGTGTGTGTGTGTGTGTGTGTGTGTGTGTGTGGTTTTCTCAAAGCCTCTTTGGAAGGCTGCTAACTTTCTGGACCTCCCCCCCCCAGTCAGGGAGGCAGGCCTTTCTGACTGAGGAAGATACTCTCATCCACCCAGCCAGGTGCATTCTGACCTCAGCAGCTGTTTCAGGACAAAACACCTTGGTCTTCGATGTTCTATACAATCTGAACATAGAATTTGGAAAGAAAGTAGGAGCAGAGTACAGTTCCAGTTCAGTTTTAAGCCTAAAAGGAAAATGAAATGACAGGGGGAAGGAAGGCTCCCAGAGGAAAAGCTGCAGAGAGCAGCCACAGGAGTGGTTGTGAACCGAGGCTCTGCCACTTCTGTCAGTTCCTTAACCTTCCTCTGCCTCATCTCCCCCATCTGGAAAACGGGGATGTGATATGTAGAGCTCTGATATGTGGAGAAAGTTTAAAAGAAATGGTGTCTATAACATACTGAGCATAGTGTCTGGCCCATTATAACCAACTCAAGTACATTAAGTACTCTCCAGGCCAAAATGGAACTTCTTATTTTGCTAAGTTCAGATAGACTGTCACTTTTGAATCCAGGTTAACTAGCCATAAGTGTTTCTTTTGTTAGCTTTCCTTTAAGAACTACAGATACAGACATACAGCATTATATTGCCATAGATCTTCCTCCCCTTTAAGATGAGAAAAAGTAAATTATTTACCAAAAAGGTACAGAAATTAAAGCCTGTTTAAAGCCTAGTATACAGACATGTATATGGCAACTCTGCACCTAAATTTAATCCAAGGGTAACTGTGTTGAGAGGTGATCTTGGCAATGAACATGTTTGGAGAGTGGGGACTTTCTCATTTGATAATTAGTTTGGTTTCTAGGGAAAAAGAAATACTTGCAATTGCAAAATTTGCAATTTTATGTAAGGATGAACCATTTCTTTTCCAGAATGTAAATATTATCTCAGTTTGAAGACAGGGAGAAGAGGGACAAAGAACAACAGACACTTTCATTCGACAACATGTATCAAATGGCCATATATGAATCAGGCACATATGAATCCAGTCAAATACTATGTAGTGCTGCCAAAAGTAAGAGATCCCAGATGTAATAGCGCAGGAGGTGGCAGGTCTGGATTATTGGGATTAGGAGGGGTGCTAGCAAGGGAGAACCCAGAGAGGGAGGGGTAACACTTTGTTAGAGGGTCAGGGACGTGTCAGCCACAAAGCCCTGGAGACTTGGGAGAAGTCATCTTGCCCCACTGCCCCTGGAACTCACCCTTCTCCAGCATAGGATCTAATGCACTGCAGGCTCTCTGGAGCTGGCCTCAGGCTCCACCTCTGCCTCTCAGCCATGCTCTCCACTCTCCATGAGAGCAGCCAGGCAGAAAAGAGCAGCCTCTGCCAGGGAGAAGGTGCCCATCTAGAGAACCAGGCTGCAGTATCCCTTGTCAGCCTGGTGTAAATTGAGACTGGGCCCTTGTGTTAGGAATCGCATGGGCAACTTGCCAAAATGTAGATTCCTTTAGCCCCACAGGCCAAAATCTTTAAGATTTCCTGAAGCCCAGGTAGCCAAGGGCTCAGAGACTAATGCTTTTTTTTCTTTTTTCTTCCCCACTTTTTTTGGGAGAAGGGTTAAAGTATAAAATAATGGCAGTGGGGCTAAACCTTTTTTTTTTTTTCAGTGCAGTGTACCCAATACTGGGCTTCTCAGGTGGCTCAGACAGTAAGGAATCCACCTGCAATGCTGGAGACCCAGGTTCGAGCCCTGGGTCCAGAAGATCCCCTGGAGAAGGGAATGACTACCCACTTCAGTAGTCTTGAGTGGAGAATTCCATGGACAGAAAAGCCTGGCAGGCTATAGTACATGGAGTCGCAGTCAGACGTGACTGAGTGACTAACTTTCATTTTCACCTACTACATAATCTACTCCATTGCTTTTGTTTTCAGGGGCAGAATTCATATTAGCCTTGAACATGTGTTTCATTATAGAAAAGGCCTTTTCTTTTTCGTTCAAATCCAGAGGTTCAAAGTACCAGGGGGTACTGGTAGGCTACATATATCCTATTCCTGAAAACTATGGCTAAATAGCACTCCCCAGAGAAATGGGTGGAGAAGGCAATGGCCCCTCATTCCAGTACTCTTGCCTGGAAAATCCCATGGACAGAGGAGCCTGGTAGGCTGCAGTCCATGGGGTCGCTAAGAGTCAGACACGACTGAGCGACTGCACTTTCACTTTTCACTTTCATGTATTGGAGAAGGAAATGGCAACCCACTCCAGTGTCCTTACTTGGAGAATCCCAGGGACATGGAAAAATCCCATGGACAGAGGAGCCCGGTGGGCTGCCGTCTATGGGGCTGCACAGAGTCAGACACGACTGAAGAGACTTAGCAGCAGCAGCAAAATGGGTTGGTTTCGAGGCCTGAACTCACCACTGATTAGCTATGAAATTTGGGCAAATCTCTACCTCACAATTCTTGTTTCCAAATCCCTGTGATAGAGGATATCTTCTCAAGCGAAGATTAAACGAGGTGTTAAGTGTAAAGAGCTAAGCAGAGTATTGCCCGGAGGTTCTCAGGAAGTTCCTAGAACCAATCTGGTTTGTATCGAGATGTACCACCAATCTCATTTCTTACAGTGGCGGTCTATAAGGCCTTGCTCAAACTCCAATTCTCTTACACTCTTCCCTTTTGCTGGCAGTGCTTTTCTCCTTTCCCAACTACCAAGGCAAGTCCACTTTTCAAGATCCGATCAAAAGGACGCCGCTCCTCTCGTCTCCCCCAGCTCCCCTGGTCCCAGTTAGTCCACCACTGTGTGTGTGTGTGTGCTATGTCGCTTCAGTCGTGTCCGGCTGTTTGTGACCCCGTGGATTGTAGCCCACCAGGCTCCTCTGTCCATGGGGTTCTCCAGGCAAGAGTGCTGGAGTGAGTTTTCACGTCCTCCTCCAGGGGATCTTCCCGACCCAGGGATGGAACCCGCGTCTCTCATGTCTCCTGCATCGGCAGGCGGATTCTTATCCACTGTGCCACCAGGGAAGTCCAAGTCCACCACTGCTCTATGTCAAATCACACGTTTCTCACAACACACGCGCAGTTATGCACAGGTGACTAGATCCATGAGTGTGCATCTGGGGAAGCGATGGGCCCGTGAGAATCGTGTGGTTGGTTGTCCCGCGGTCCCTTCCTGGACTCCCGCACCTCGCGAGGCCGGCGCTGAGGAGTAATGGCTTCCGTCTGCGGTCCCGCTGGTTCCTCCGCTTTGAGAGCAGCGCCGCAGGGCACCGGCAGGGGGCGGCGTTGCCACGCAGCTGGAGGCTCGGCGGGTGACCGTCCCCCCTAACTCCCCAGCACCCCCCTCAAGGCACTCAGCTTCGGTGACGAGGCCGGGGCTCCCCCTGTTCGGAGGCGGGGCGGGGGGGGTCGTGTTCCCTCGCAGGCAGGGCGGCCGGGGTCGTGCGGGGCCACAGGCGGGGGGTTTCCAAGCTTCCCAGGCGCCCCCCACCCCAGGAGCCCGCAGCCTCCACGAGAAGGAAAGTTACTCTTTTAAGTTTGAAAAGAGGCATCGAGCAGCCAGAATTGACAGTCAGAAGAGGGGGGCGCTTTCTAGCAAAGACCGGGGTGGGCTGGGGGCGTGTGGGCGCGAGGGCGCGCGGAGATAACACCACGCTCCTTTCGCGCCGTTGAGGCGACTGAGTTGAGGAGCTGCGAGAGGAACGTTTGTGTCCTTTAAACTCGTACTTTTCGCGGGTCGTGGAACACCAGCTCGTTTCACACCGACATTAGCACACTCACTTGAAAAAGGAAAACCTTAGGCGCCCCGGGAACGAACGCGCTCCTCCGCCTCAGGTCTCGGCGAGAGAACGCGCCGCCGGAGCGTCCGGCCCGGCTCGGCAGCCCTTCGCGCGACCCGGCGGCCGCGCGCTCCCCGCGCGCTGCACTCCGGGCCCGCCGGGTCCTCAGCCGCTGGCCGCGCGCCCTTCCGGCTATCAGGCCCGCCGGGGCGCCCGCTCGGAGACGCGCGCTGGCCCCACGCCGCGCCCCCGGCCCGCTCGCGCGCGCGGGAGACGGGCGCACGCTCGGCCCCGCCCCCGCGCTCCGCGGGCTCACGCCGAGCTCCCCGCGCCGCCTGAGGTCTGGAGAATCGAAACCCGGGGGAGCTCGCCCTTCCCCTCGCGCGCGCCGCCTGACCGGCAAGGGGAAGTGGGCGTCTTAGTTCTCGCCGAGGCCGGGTTTATTAACGGAGTAAATGGTCTAGCTTGACACCACACATTGTCTAATAAAACGATGGTCGGGGGTTCGGGGAGTCGAAAGAACCTCTGGAGCCCCGTCCACAAGCCATAATGACGCGCCAGAAAAGGCGAGAATTTTATGTTTGGGAAGTTTCTGCAGTTGCGCGAATTTCGCCGGGCTCTGGTTGTGCGGGCGACTTAGAACTCTTGAGGCATCGGAAATGCTTCGTTGGAGGGGAAAAAATAAAAAATAAAAAGAGGGGCTTTGTGTGTGTGGGAGGTGGGGGAGGAATCCATACGTCAAATATAAGTACAAGCACACGAGTGCACACTCACAACCGCCGTCGGCCTCGCGCTCCGGGACCGGCCGCCGCAGCCTTTCAGCTCCGCAGGGCTCGGGCAGCGGGGCGGGCGGGCGGGGGCGGTGCCCTATGCAGATGAGGAGGGTGTGGCGATTCGTGCGGCGCAGGGCCCCGGAAGCGCCCAGAGGACCTCGTATAAAAAAAGTACTGAGGCCGTTTCTCCCGCACAACTGCTAAAGCTCCAGAGACAGGAACGTGTGCGGCGGCGGCGGCGGCGGCGGCGGCGGCAGCAGGAGCCGCCACCTCCGGGACCACCGCGACTCAGGCGGCGCGGGCGGGGGCGAGGGGCGGGAGTGGCCGGTGCGGGCGGCGGGGGTCTAGGAAGGACTCGAGTCGCTCGCCGAGGCCGGGAGCGCACTCGCTGCTCGCGAAGAGTTGTCGCCTCGCAGTTCCTCGCTCGCCGCGCTCCTAGAAGGGGCGGCCGCCTCCAGGTGACACAGACGGGACTCCCGCTTGCGCTTTTCCAGATGCATCAGAGATACTTTTGGTGCGGGGCTGCTCTTGCGGGGCGCGGTGCGCGGCTGGGGAACCGCGGGGGCCTGGGGAGGGAGCGTCTCCGGGGTGTCCCCCTAGGCGAGGCGGGGGGATTCAAGGGGGGAAAGGGGGCGCGTTCCTGCCTTCGCGGCCCCCCTCCCCCGTCCGCCCTGCCGCTTCTCAGCGTCCTCAGCGCGCTCCTTCCCCCACTTCCCCCCCCCCCCCCCCGTTCTCTCTTAGGACCGACCAGGGCCAAGTGGCGTTCGGCGGGCACTTCATGGCGGAAGGCGAAGGGTACTTTGCCATGGCCGAGGACGAGCTGGCCGGCGGCCCCTACATCCCCCTGGGCGGCGATCTGAGCGGCGGCGACTGCGGCGGCGGCGGCGGGTTTGCCGGGCACTGCTTGGAATACTGCGAGAGCCCCACCGCGCACTGCAACGTGCTGAACTGGGAGCAAGTGCAGCGGCTGGACGGCATCCTGAGCGAGACCATCCCGATCCACGGGCGCGGCAACTTCCCCACGCTCGAGCTGCAGCCCAGCCTGATCGTGAAGGTGGTGCGGCGGCGGCTGGCCGAGAAGCGCATCGGCGTCCGCGACGTGCGCCTCAACGGCTCGGCCGCCAGCCACGTCCTGCACCAGGACAGCGGCCTGGGCTACAAAGACCTGGACCTGATCTTCTGCGCCGACCTGCGTGGGGAAGAGGAGTTTCAGACTGTGAAGGACGTCGTGCTGGACTGCCTGTTGGACTTCTTACCCGAAGGGGTGAACAAGGAGAAGATCACACCACTCACGCTCAAGGTAAATCACCCCCTCCGCCACCACCCCCCGCCCCCGCCACCCCAGAGGGGCCCGGGGCCCCCGCGGCGGGCCGGGCGCGAGTGCTGCACGGCTGACACCCGGGGTTCGGGTCGGCCACCTGGACCCGTGTGCGCGCCCTGGCTAATTTTGCTTTTCAGTTATCTTATTTTTTTTTCTGAGTTCACGAAGGTGCGTGGACTTGTGTCTGAGTGTTTTCGTTGACTTGCTGCTTCAGCGCCCCGCGCCTTCTGCTTCCTCATCTGCCCTGCCCTCTCTTCCTTCTCCTTATTTTTTAACTCTTGGCTTTCCTTGCTTGAGTCGTGTCCGGAGTACATTCGTACATTCTGATAAGTAGAAGAGTGAAATGTTGTCCATCTTTTTTTTTTTTTTTTTTTGAGTCATTGGATGTTTGAGTCTCCTGCAGCCTGCAGCAGAGGCGAGTCAATGGGCTTATTATTGTGTTGGAAAAAGTGACTAATTTCCTAGCTGCTTTCTGCTGACTCCAGGCATTAAGAATAAATACGGCTTTTCTCCTGGTTGGTGGTTGGGTTCGGAATATAATGGGTCCCCTCCTCCCCACTTTGGCTCAAAGCGCGTTAAAATGATCTGAGGAACCAGCCTCCCAGAATATCTTAATTTAGTTCATATTTGATTTTAGCTGCAGAATCCCTGCGGGGACCCACAAGATACTGATCCTATCAGTAGCCTGGCGGGTGGAGGGGAAACTAGGTGACTAGGGACAGGATGAGAGGCAGACTGACTTTTTACTGTAGGCCCTTCTGTCTTTTGAATATTGCAGCTATATTGTGTGAATCTTGTACCTGTAAGAGCATTCTCAAAAAATAACATTTCAAAAGTCAGACATGACAACAGAACCGCTTAGTACTGTGATATGTCTGCCAAAAGCCTCAAACTATTACTTCTAGTCTCTTTCCCAGACAGCAGAACCACTCGTTAAATGTACTTTTTGTTGTTGTTGTTTTCAGAAGACTGTTTAATGTTTAAACCTGTAGGTAGTGTTTTGCTGAAACTTGACAAAACAAAAGGGGAGGAGCAAAATAATTCTCAGCTGTGATGAGGATGTATTTATTATTTTTTTCTAGGTTTGCTCATCTTCTTGTTTTGTCTTTTAAATTGTAGGAAGCTTATGTGCAGAAAATGGTTAAAGTGTGCAATGACTCTGACCGATGGAGTCTTATATCCCTGTCAAACAACAGTGGCAAAAATGTGGAACTGAAATTTGTGGATTCCCTCCGGAGGCAGTTTGAATTTAGTGTAGATTCTTTTCAAATCAAATTAGACTCTCTTCTCCTCTTTTACGAATGTTCAGAGAACCCGATGACTGAAACCTTTCACCCCACAATAATCGGGGAGAGCGTCTATGGCGATTTCCATGAAGCCTTTGATCATCTTTGTAACAAGATCATTGCCACACGGAACCCGGAGGAAATCAGAGGGGGAGGCCTGTTAAAGTACTGCAACCTCTTAGTGAGGGGCTTTAGGCCCGCCTCTGATGAAATCAAGACCCTTCAGAGGTATATGTGTTCCAGGTTTTTCATCGACTTCTCAGACATTGGAGAGCAGCAGAGAAAACTGGAGTCCTATTTGCAGAACCACTTCGTGGGCTTGGAAGACCGCAAGTATGACTATCTCATGACCCTTCATGGAGTGGTGAATGAGAGTACCGTGTGTCTGATGGGACATGAAAGAAGACAGACTTTAAACCTGATCACAATGCTGGCTATCCGGGTGCTAGCTGACCAGAATGTCATCCCTAACGTGGCCAACGTCACTTGCTATTACCAGCCGGCCCCCTATGTAGCAGATGCCAACTTTAGCAATTACTACATTGCACAGGTCCAGCCAGTGTTCACATGCCAGCAACAGACATACTCCACTTGGCTACCCTGCAATTAAGAATCATTTAAAAATGTCCTGTGGGGAAGCCATTTCAGACAAGATAGGAAAAAAAAGAGAAAGAGAGAGAGAGAGAGAAAAGAAAAATAAAAAGAAAAAGGCTGAGTGATCCAGCCCTTATTAGGGATATGTTTTGTGCAATGATGATCTGCTCCTGGTTTTAAACTTGGCAAAGCTTTGTGGATCTTTTCATAGGTATGGGGGCACGATCTCAAAATAACCCACCCACCACCACCAACCCTCCCGCCTGATTCTCCTACCCAATTGGATTCTTTGCTGAAACAAAAGAGACCTGTCATTAAAAGCAACCAGGTTCTCCTAAAATAACTAGAGACAGAGGAAAAAAAAGCTTGATGACAATATGGGTTTGCAGTACCTGCTCCCATAGCTTTGCCGTAGGAAAAAAAGACAAGTGGATAGTTTCTTATAAGATGGAATTCATGAAAGGGAATATACAGAGATTAAAAAAAGGTCTCCCTCCAACTTAATTATCAATTCAGGAGTTCAGATAGTAACAATGGTACAGAAAGAAGGGGTACACCAACATTGGGATTGCTGAGGCTTGTAGTGAATACTATCTGTGGAACTCTCCCATTGCGCTAATAGAAATGGCTTGCTCCAAATGAACAGTAGTAGGTTGGTGCAGTTCTCATAACAAACAGCAGAACTTATGATGACACAATCCATTATTTCCAGCTGCGTGCATAGCTCACATTTTTTAAAATGTGAAAATGCAAGCAAAAACAGCTGTAGCAAAGAAAGTATGCTCAAGGACCAAAGATTTACCAGATAAAAATACCCAAGTAGAAGAGAGATAGTAGAATATATAAAGAGTTACTATATTTGTTACACACCAATATACATCAAAGTGCCTGTTGCCTTCTGAAAATTTGAAGTGGAAAAATTTTATGGTTTAATGACTTATTTTATCAGGGACTCAAGAAGAAAATAAAACAACACATAAGCTTGTGAATGGTGGAGGAGATGCCCTATTTTTTTCTTGACAAATACTTGTATAAAGTTAACATTGTTGGTGTGATGTTATCCTAGGTACATGTGTATGTGTGTGTATATTATGTGTATATATATACATATTTGTGATATGTGTATATACACACAGTTCATTGACTATGGTCTAGAATAATGTAGCAAATAGGAAATGTTTAAATACTGTGTGCTTTTATGTTTTCAACAGGATAACCTGAGAAGTGGGCATATTGCAGTGATGAATTAAATCCCACATCTAAAAAACTTAAAGTGAATGAAGGAGGAAAACAATTAATATATTTGATAGATTGAGCAGAGATTATACCTTTTTAGTGAGTGTTTTTTTTTTTTCTTTTTATTTTGTGAGCCATAGAATTCCACAAATGGGAGAATATTTGTTTGGCAGAACACTTTTTTTTTATACTGAACTGCCATTTTGACAGTTTGAACCCTTTTAGTTTTTGTAATACTTGCATACCTCCATGATGTATAATCCAGTGGATCATGGATCAGTGATAGTCTGTTTAAATCCCTGACTGCTCAAAAGAATTTCTGGTGATCTGAACACTACTTATTAATATTTAAATGAATTTTTAAATGAGTGCATTATGCATTCCAGGACCACTAGAGTTTAGTAAATGTGAAATGACCCTTTTTAAAGAGTATTTGCACAATTGCTTAAAATTTATATATGAGATATATTATATATAAAATTTTATAAATTCATGCCAACATGAAACATCTTCGATCTGGTTGTCACACTGCATTTAAATATTTAGTACTGTACTTCAAATTCACTCACTTTGCATCGAATCAGTTTCAACTTTATTTTCTGTCTCAAGAGACCAGTTACACCTTTGTGAAATGAACTGGTGTTACTATTTCAGTTCAGTGACAGCTAATCTTGAACCCATCCCTTCTCCCAGCCTTTAATTTCTTTGGACACTGGTCTCTGAAAATGCATTTGTTGAAAACAAAACTTAACATCCGAAAACCTTCCCTCTTGTCTTGTGAGGCAGCCACATCATCCCTTACCAACCCTAGTGGATGACTGCTTACTATGTGCAGCCCTCTGAAGAATCAACTGATTGTTGTCATCCATTAGAGAGGGATTGGGGAAGAAAATAGCATCATCCTATTGGCAGTGTAATCTGTTTGTTATCTGGGCATCCCTCAGATGCTCATTGTTAGTTTAATCCATCCAACTACCTTTCTTGCGCATCTTTCTTTGAAGCCTTAACCGGAACTTGATGGGTTTGCTGGAGCAGCCTCCCTGTGAACTCTGTCCCAGCTGTAACAGCTACTGCACTGCCACTCGCTGTTTTGTAGGGAACTTTTTCTTCTCCCATGTTGGCTCCGACTCGCTCACTCCAGCTCTGGGTTTTGAGAAATTCATTGCTAATTCCCAGGAAATGTTCCATTTGCAGATTAAGCCTGATACTAAATGGTCAGAAACCCAGAGCTCCATCCTCCTTACCTGTTTGGACATTCCCTAAGATTAAAGCTAAGGGAACATTTGGGAATGGAGGAGGAGCGTCTGGGCATCTGCCTTGTTCCTTCTCATCCTAACTCTTGACGGATGAGTCGTCCACTATTTCACAAAGAATCTGGAGGTCTCCGGCTCTGCCAGAGCAACGATCCGCTGTTATTTTATGGCACAGATTCTTGTATGGAGGGGCCTTCTTTGAAAAATACACTTTTCATTTGTTTTCTCAGATATTTATGTTCTTTTCTTGCTTACTCCAGGGCTGGTAGCATAGTTGGAAATGCCAGCACCTGGCTTTCAGTTAGAACAGGCTGTACTCAAGACAACCTTCGGCATTTACTTTGATTGATATAATTTATTTCCCTTTTGTATGTACTATAGTCTTGTGCATATGTAGTTGAACAAACGGTGGAATATATGTCTATCTTTGTGGATGTGTGGCCTAAACATTTGAATGTCTGGTGAGAGAGAGCCATGTGTCATAGGTCAGAAGAAAGGACAGCTCTCAACTCCTGATTAGTGTCTGTGATTTGCTTACCTTTGTGTTTATCTGGTCGAGTGCGCTGTTACTTTAAAGCAGGAAGAAGTTTTTTTTTTTTTTTTCCTCTGCTGGAGGTTCTTCTCACCTGTCCAGCCTGGCACATCAGGAAACACTTCACCCATGACAGTGCCCTTTTAACAAGTTGACTTTATTTGCAGTAAAGTCTCATTGCCTCAAGATGTCTTACATCAAGATGGACTTTTCCTTTCCAGAAACAGGATCAAATATTTGCTCACTCTTGGTATTGGGTGGACTGTTTTAACAAGGCTCCAGCATTGCAAGGATGGAAGGTCTGTAAGCCAAGCCAAGGAGGAAACGCCAAGAAGAGTGAACATACTGTTCGTTTTTGCCACCCTTTTCTGTTTGCTTATTGTAGGTTGCCTTACTGCGTGTAAAGTTGTTTTCAGTGCAATGCTTGCCAAACAAATATTGTGAACTATTTTGTAAATGAAATGTATTATGTTAAAAGCTGTCAGCAGTTCAGAAATAAGCTTTTTTGTTGTTTGAAGACAACATGTGTTAGATGACGCCAAAAGCCAAAAAAAGTAATTTCATATATAGTACCTGTTTGAATATAATCTTTCTTTATGATCTCTCATAGCATAGCCTTTTTAGTGCTAAGAAAGAATCTCTATGTAATATTTTGTCATAATCATGGCTTGCTAACAAAGTACATGGTCAAAGTACAGAGTTGGAAGATGGCAAGTAACTTGGTGAGAATGGCTGCAAATCCTTGCAGAATAGAGGAGTCTCTGCCCGCTGGCTGTCTCTCTCTTCGACCTCTCTACAACCATCACCTGCTCCGAGACGTCCTGTTTGCAGCAAGCTGCTTCTGGGGTCACTCTTTTGGAATACTTTCACTTTAGACTGTGTCACAGGCAGAAAAGGAGTTGATGGAGAATGGACTCTTTAAAAACTGACATGTTTGAATCAACGCTAGAGGGAACAGATTGTGAATTTTGTTTACAGCATCCAATATTTGGATTTTTTTTTTGTAAATAAAAAGAAGTTATTTTTTTCTATTGATTTGTGTGTTGTCTTCCGTGTCTGTGCTGTCTAAAGACCATATCCTCCGAGTCCAGCTGTGTCTGTGAGAAAAGATGGGGCAGTGTTTGGAGAAGACCCACCTTTATCAACTTCTGATTGGAGTACAAGTCACTAAAATACCCAGCTTACAGCTAGCCCAACTCTTGACTGGCTCGGTCGGCTCCATTAGAATCTAGATAATGAGTACTGACATTTTGAATCTGGTTATGAGCTTAGCCGTGTTAAGTGCCGTAGGCAGAGCTGTCTTCCAGGATCAGTAGAGGCTCCTGATTCTGGACTGTAGGGCTGCTGTAGCCCTGAGGGGGCTTTGGTTCTCGGGAGTAGCCCAAGTGCTGTGATGAGGTCACCACCGGTTTTATGTGTCTCATCTAAGGCTCTATAGTGTTACTCAGAGTGTTCACCTTGGGAGGAAGGGAGGACCTTTTGAAAGTCACTAATTGGAAGGAAGAGTGATCACAGGATCTAATTTGTGCTTTATTTGAGTGCAAAGACATTGCTCTTTGACAAGCATTTCATGTAATCTCACCTGTTCAGATTGCCAGGGAGCAGCCATTTATTTTTTCTTTGTGTTTCTTTGGAGACTTTCTCACTACTAGTAGTATGAGAGTTTGGTAAGCCTCAGCTATTATAGGACATCCTTGTGGTTTATAAAACCATTGAAAGTTTTGATGTTGGACAGAATGCATGCTTGACACTGTATCTAAGAAAGAGCCATTCCTGGTATTCAAAGCCAGTTTCCCTCACATACACATTATAAAAATACTAGGTGGTTATTGGGTTTGGTAGTGGTATTTGTGTGTCATTCTCTTCTTCCTTTGTTGCAACCTCTTCATTTTTTTTACAACCATCCCTTGCATGTCTTTGGTCATCACAAGACTCCTTTTTAAGCAAGGGTTGAATAAGGACAGTATATATTAAGCTCCTACTTAAAGGGTAGCCTTAGGTATACCCTACTATTTCTAGTTGAACTACCAGACTGCACCTAGCTAAGCCTGGAGGGAAGTAACCCACTCTTCTTTTCTTTGGGAATAATCTTAACTTCCATGCAATAGTTTCTTTGAGAAGAAAAAAGACAAAAAATTAATACCCAGAAAGCAAAAACAAGGAAATCAAAATCATAGTTTTAGAATATTAAGTAGAATATAACTGTTAAAATCATTAAATACTTCAGAAATTAAGCCATAATTTCCTTCTTAGAACTAAGTTTAAAATAAAAATATGAATGTCCTGCAGTCTAATAGCAAATACAGTCAAGTGGGAGAGGGGGAGAAAAATGATTTAAATTGACAATGGCTTTCACCCAGCAACACCCAGGTCTTGATTTCTAGTGCTGTGCTCCCAAAAAAGGAACCAGGTCTCCTTTGACAAATGGCTGGATCAAGGGCCGGGACAGGGAATACTTCGGAGGAACCTGGAACATCTTGTTTCAGAAAGATAAGATGTGCTAAAAAAGGAAAAACAGCAACAACAAAAAACAGGGATGACGGGTATGTCAAAAGGACACAGGGGCCATCTGAGAGAACTCCAATGGCCGTAACTAGAACAATTTGAGCAAAAAAAAAAAAAAAATAGTAGTATTTGATTCTAACCTAAAATATAAAATGTCTGTGAGTCCACCACATGGATAGAAATAGATGGTTACATAAATAAATGGAAGCAAAAAAAAAAAATAAATTTCCCATGCAGAATTCCAAATAATCCGTGTAGATACTGCTTACTCCAGGAGGTAGACCTTAACTCCCAGCCTGTTAAGCATGAGCTGGGTGTGATGACTTATTTCTAAAGTGCATTGTATGGAAAAAAGTGAATAAAGAATACTTTTACCACTGGAGAGACCAGACAGACCTTCTAAGCCAGGTGATCATGGTCCCCATCATCAGTGATAAATCATGACGATAACAAACACCTTGGTTATGAGATGGTGAAAATGGTACTTTACCTCCACAGTCTTCCTCTCCAAAGCCATAATGTCTAACTGTGAGAAGAGAAAAAGACAAATTTGAATTGAGGGGTATACTATAAAGTATCAGACTAAATCATCAAAACATAGAAAAATCTGAAAACTGCTACAGGGAAGGGGAGCCTAAGGAGACATGACAACTGATTGTCCTCTGGTGTTTTGGATGGGATCTGGGAACGAAAATGACATGAGGTAAAATCTCAGGGAATCTGAATAAAGTGCCGTGTTATTGAAATAATATTTCCATCTCAGTTCATTAGTTAATGACAAATGTCCCATGCTACTGTAGGACATTACCGGTGGGGAAAGTGGATTTAGGGTATATGGAAATTCTCTGTACTCTCTTCACAATTTTTCTTTAAACATAAAACTATTCTCAAAAAAAGTGTTTACTGAAAAAAGAAGACTGAGCCTTCTTTGCTATTTCTAGGGAAGTGAATCTATTTGTAGAAACAGTAATGCATAGTGAGTTTAATTTTTTAATGTCTACCATACTTAAGTGTTGGAGAAGGCAATGGCATCCCACCCCAGTACTCTTGCCTGGAAAATCCCATGGACGGAGGAGCCTGGTAGGCTGCAGTCCATGGGGTCGCTAAGTGGGACACGACTGAGCGACTTCACTTTCACTTTTCACTTTCATGCCTTGGAGAAGGAAATGGCAACCCACTCCAGTGTTCTTGCCTGGAGAATCCTAGGGATGGGGGAGCCTGGTGGGCTTCTGTCTATGGGGTTGCACAGAGTCGGATATGACTGAAGTGACTTAGCAGCAGCATACTTAAGTGTTAGGAGAGCATATGAAGGAATGGAAATAAAATGTGTTTTATTCACACACATCATAAAAATTGTATCTACAAGTTTTGGAGAAAAGGAAGTGGATTGAAGAGAGTTGAGTTATAGGCAAGTCATGTTCTGTAGAACAGCAGGAAGAATTTATATTACCTTAGAGCGTTAAGGCAAGGGAACACTAACTGTAACTACAAACCATTATGTAGATATTTTTAAATATGGAGACTAAAATGAGCAGGGGATGAAAATTTCACCACCCTAATATACAGAAAACCTGGGGAAGTTGTTTAGGAACTCTTTGCAAGGGAGTAAATGATTTTTTCTAAATGCTAGGGGATGCTAATAGTTGGTGGAGTGTTGAAATGAATTATTATTTAATATAAATAACCACTTTCACCATTTACCTGCTTACCTAAGCTCTTTCAGCAGATCAGGTTTTCTTAAAGTGAAGGGACAGCTGTTCTTATATTTACTTTCTTAGCTCAATCACTGGCATTAAAAATCGTTGAAAAATGCTGTTTTCAAAAATAGATGCCCTTAGTAATTTTTAAAAGCAGCCATTCCAGCGTTGCAGTTTATGAAGTTAGGACGAGGCCTGTGCTTTCTGCCGAGGGACATGGAGCGCCCCAACGGCAGGAATTTATGAGTGTGGGGCTAAGTTATTTCTAACCTCCATAATGGAAAGTTCCCTTCAGAATCCCCTTCAGAAACTATTGATTTTCCAGCACAGTGTGTACTTATCAGTAATGCCAAGATTTTGTGGCATCATCTGGCCATGTCATTAGAAAACGGCTGAAACCCTATTCTTTCTATTTTTTCTTCTTCTAGCAAAATTCAACGTAAGGAGCTACACTAGGCACTATGGATATCGCCATCCTATGCACTAATTCTGAATGCATAAGGTCTGGAGTATCTTCCTATAGACCTCTTCAAATAAGGTAAAGAAGATCATGCTTCATATGTTCTTGATTTTAATAGGGAATGTAAAGAAGTATTAAAATATCTGCATTTTAGAGTCCGATTGTCAGAGAAGAGAAACAAATTCAGTCAAGTTCAAGGCCTAACGTCTGAATTAGAGTTGCCAGATTTTGTAAATAAAAATACACAATGCCCAGTTAAATTTGAAATTCAGAGATGCCATGATTGTTTTAAAAGTGTAAGTTTGTCCCATGCAATATTTTGGACATACTTATACTAAAAATTATCTGTATTTATCTGAGATGCAAATTGAATTGGGAGTCCTGTATTTTAACAGGCAAGCCTAAAACCTACGTTGGCTGAAAACGTTTCCTAGTATACAGCTAGAGTCCAGAACACTTTATAACTTGTTAATATCTAACTTCAGGTACCATGAAACGCTGTATTCACAGAGAGCAGCCCTGTGGCAGCAAACCCTTTGAAACATGGTTCATTCATTAAATATTTGCTGAATGCTTTTTACGTGTTCAGCCTTGTGTTAGACTCTGAGACCCAAAAGAAGGGGAAGGCCTGGTCCATTGACCTTTAGAAGCTAGGTTCCACTTACAAGCAGAACTTAGTTGCTGAAATTTAATTTTTCAGCTACCCTGGGGTTAATTACTCATGAGGCTTAGCTCTGCATGGGGTACTATAAAGAGCCCTGTAGACTAATGGGGAATCTGGGTGAGGGTAATAGCCCTTGAAATGTGCCTTCCTGGTAGCTTTCAGGGGCGGATCTCCCCACAGGTAGCCCCCTGTGTGGACAGGCACTGGCCATTTGCTCGTTTGGCAGGAAGGATAAAGATAGATATTTTGCAGTTTCTGCTGAGGGAAGCAAAAATTCCCCCCCTCTCCTGAGCTGCTGGACGTTTGCATTCTCTTTTTCAAAACCACTGCAAAAATCTTTAGGGCTTAACTAGAATGCACCTTGAAATTTTATTGCCCTATAATTCTGTTTGCTGCAGCACATTAAAATTCCCTTGAATGTTTCTTATGTAACCACTTCTGGTTAACTGTCATCTTGAAGTTATTACAACTTAGTCTTTGCTGCTTTTTTTTTTTTTTTCCTTTTTCCCAGAGCTGTGAAAGTTCTTTTCTCAGAGGCTTCAAATGCACCAGGCACCCCAGACCTTACCCGGTCCCAGTTTGTGTGGAACTGGGTGTGTTGTCAGTCTGGGTATTTGTTTTGTCGGGGTAGAGATCTTATTTAAGGAGCATTTTGTAAACTGTCATTGGTTACTTATGTTCTCCTCCGGCCTGCACTGAGTAGGACAAATCCACAACTTTCACCATCATCCAAACATTTAATAAATACTTTCTTATGCCCTTGGCTTGATATTCTGTGAAGAATTACAAGGATTATATGAAGCTGGCTCCTTCTCACTTGTGGTCTTAATTGAAAAGTGAAACAGGGATATGCACAAATAAAACACGAAACTGCAGTGAAATTAAGAAATTTGCCAGAATAATGAGTGGCCAAGCTCGTTCCCTCTTTAGAGCATCTGCTGTTTGTTCCAGCTCCACAGAAAGTTCTTTCTCCAGATTTTTGTATCTCTTGTGCCCTCATTTTATTATTATCATTATTACCATCATCAGTTATTGTTATTGAAATATTACTTTCTCAGAGAGATTCTCCTATTTAGAGTTTCCCTCCAGCATTTTTACCAAGTTACTCTAAGCCTTTATCCTAATTTTAGATTCGTATTATCAGTATATCTGTCCCTACCTGAAATTATATTATAAATGGATTTATTTCTTAATTTATGACTTATTTATCACCATAGAATTAAGTTCCATAAAGGCACTAACTTTATCTAATTTGCCTCCATGTTCTTAAGGTCCAGAAGAACAGCTGCTACGTAGGAAGTGCTTGCTATATTTTGGTGGGTGAATGAATGAATGAATCCCATTTGGCTCAGGATGAGAGGTGTGGCAGAATATCTATTTGGGAGGGTGTTAAAGAAGATATAAGAAGAGTGAAAAGTAACAGGGAATCCTTTTAAAATAAGAATGGGATCTCAGAGAATGTGTCTGCTCATGGAAAGGGCCCAGAAGAGACCCAGGTGGAGAAATTCCAGTCTTGAGGCAAGAATGGAGCCCCAGACAATAGAAGAGAGATGAACTCTTCTCTCTTAGAAGAAGAGAAGGGGTGTTTGGGGCAGGAGTCTTCATGCCTCTTCTTGGTTCCTGAGCTCGAGCAGCTGAGAATAGTGGGCCAGTTTGTACAGGTAGCCTTTGTGTGGCCTGGTGCTCAGAACAAGAGTGATGGATAGTTCATCTTCTAGTGCCCACAGGTGTGTTCTATCTGTTCCAAACCAGACCTCACCTGGCAGCCTGGTAAACTGAGGACTTCAGTTGCCCTTCACAGTGACTCGAGTCTCTTATTCATCACCTGCTCCATCTCTTAGAACCAAGGAATCCCTGAGAGAAGTTTTCTGGCAGAGTACAGAGACTGAGGTGTGTCTCCTATTTTAAGTTAAGGGTAGGGGCTGTTCGGGAGGAATTTAATTTGCTATTTGAAGGCAGATATATAAAGGACAGTTTGTTCATCAGCCCTTTCAGCTGATGAGACGGTTGGCGTTTCCACTGGCATCCTATCTGGTCAAACCTCACGGAACAAACAGTCCTGTCCTGGGGCATTATACCTGCCGTGACTATTTGCTGTTGATGTTGCAGGAGTGTCCCAGTTGCAGAATGCTGTAGTGCCTGTTCTGGTGTTGCTTGTGTGTGTGTGGTCAGTTGCTCAGTCATGTCTGAATCTTTGTGACTCTATGGATTGTAGCCCTCCCGGCTCCTCTGTCCATGGGATTCCCCAGGCAAAAATACTGGAGTGGGTTGCCATTTCCTCCTCCAGGGGATCTTCCTGACCCAAGGATCAAAGTTTTGTCTCTTGTGTCTTCTGCATTGCAGACGGGTTCTTTACTGCTGAGACACCAGGGATTCCCATGCTGTGGTGCTGGCTTATGGTCACAATAAAGTTTAGATGCTGTTCTGTAAGTGCCAAAGAAATCGAATCCCAGACTTCAAGACATCATTCAAAAATTAGTTTCAGACTTTCATTATTGCCACTTGTATTTATGCAGACTAACTTGAACTTTCTGGATATAGTCCTAAGTCCCAAACCACTTAAGCCATGGCAGTTCTCATCAGAAGGGATGTCAGGAAGGAAACTGGTTGAGATAAGCGAAACAAGCATGATACTTTTCATAAATAGTACTGAACATTTTGGGCTTCTCCAGTGGCTCAGCAGTAAAGAATCTGCCTGTAATGTAGGAGATGCAGGTTTGATCCCCGAGTCAGAAAGAGCCCCTGGAGGAGGGCATGGCAACCCACACCAGTATTCTTGCCTGGAGAATCTTATGGGCAGAGAAGCCTGGCAGGCTACAGTCCCTAGGGTCACAAAGAGTCGGGCTCAACTGAAGTGATTGAGCACGTGCGCACACACTGAACATTTCATGTACAGCTCCATTGTAAAGCAGGTATGTGTGGGGCTTCTGAATCAACTCAAGGTTCTGAGAGTCAGCAGGGGAGATAAAAGATGGGTATGTAAAGAGAGAGTTTTTCCTCATTTCCATGAGAGGACAGTAGTTGACAGTATGTGCTTACCAGAATTCTGACTCCGCAGGAAGTCTTTCTTCCCTGGGCCTGTATCATGTGGTCTTTCCAGGCCACCTGGAGGGAGGACCTGATGTTTGCTGAGTTCTTCGTCTGGGTCAGGATGCTTAGCACTTGATGTACACTATTCATCATCTTGTTAACAGCTAGTAGCGCCATTCTTTCCCCCACTCTACTGAGCAGGAAATGGAATTTAGGAGGGATAGAGTTCTAGCTCTCCAGCTGCTACTGCTGCTGCTGCTGCTAAGTCGATTCATTTGTGTCCAACTCTGTGTGACCCCTTAGGTGGCAGCCCACCAGGCTCCCCCGTCCCTGGGATTCTCCAGGCAAGAACATTGGAGTGGGTTGCCATTTCCTTCTCCAATGCATGAAAGTGAAAAGTGAAAGTGAAGTTGCTCAGTCATGTCTGACTCTTAGCGACCCCATGGACTGTAGCCCACCAGGCTCCTCCATCCATGGGATTCTCCAGGCAAGAGTACTGGAGTAGGGTGCCATCGCCTTCTCCAGCTCTCCAGCTCTCCGGCTGGATGGGGGTTAAAAAAAAAAAAGGGAGGATTCCAGGGTGAGTCTTGAACTTCACCGTTCTTTGCTATGTCCTAACCTCTCCACCCCCTCCCACGCCTCACCCCTGGCTGTGGATGGTCAGTGCTGCTTTCTCTCCATCCTCTGAACTTGAGAGCAGAAGAGAGGCTACACAGCCCAGCCCAGAGGAGGTAGTGTGAACCCTAAGAAAAAGAGTGGTTCTATGATTCAAGTCCCCAAGGCAGGCTTTACAGACAGTGTACGATATCAGTAGTGTGCATTTGATTTGATAAAATACTTATATTTTACATTTAATCACCAAAGTAATCCTGAGGATTAGATTAAAAAGATATTATGATCATCTAACTTTTAAGGTTAAAAAAAAAATGAGACTTAAGGATACAGAGCTTGTGATAAGACATAAAGGCCTTTAGAATTTGTTCAGTGTTCAGAGGGAGATTCTATTTCTGTCTGAGACACACAAGGCAAATTGGTATCCAGGTCCTTCTACATCCCCTCTATCAACCATCTATGCAGATGGCAGGTGCATCATAGCAATACAGCAGGTAAAAGGTCCAGGAAGAGTATCTGAGCTTTTTGCCTATTGTGAGTGGATTACCTGACAAAAATTAAGCGCGATTTAAATTTTTAGTGGGCACTCAGAATTCAGTAAACAACTTCAATGCTGTCAAAGCTGTTTTCTGTATGTCCTATTACAGAGAATGAGGCACTTAATCTTTAAAAAGTGATCAATTAGTCTGGCTTACGTCACATCTTACTGACAATGCCTGCTACCAGCTGGCTGCTTCTGAATCTGTTTTTCTTCTTCTTATTTTGGAGAAAATGTTTGAAAGGAAAGGTAAAGAAAGTCTGAATACATTTCTATAACTCTTGAAATGTTCATTAGTCTTCTTGTGCTGAAGGCTGATCACACCTGTTTACTTCTGCCGCCTGAAAGGTTCCTTAGCTTTTTTCTCCTAGCCTGCAATGTCTGCTTAATGATGTCACAAACCTTTCTCAATACACGATGTCAACAAGATTCTTTGTCGCTTGGTAGATAATTGAGGGTGATTGGGAGTGGAGGGCAAGGCCAGGGCTGAGGGCCTGGATTCTGGTCCTGTACCAGCACCAGTTGAAGTGTTTCTAAGATGGTGCTTAAGGAAACCCATTCATGTGATTTTCATTTAGTCAGCCTTGAGTGATGCAAGAGCATCTGCAATTTTTTTAAAATGGTATTTATTTAGTTTTGGCTGTGCTGGGTCTTCTCTGTGGCGAGCAGGCTGTTTTCTTGAGTTGCAGCGAGCAGGGGGTTACTCTCTAGTTGCAGTGCACAGGCTTCTTGCTCCGGTGCCTTCTCTGGTTGCAGAGCACAGGCTCTAGGCTGTGCAGGCATCCGTAGTAGCACAGGCTACACTAAAGTGCAGGTTCAGTAGGCCCTCTGTCTCCACTTCAGTCAGCCTTTTCCGAGATTTTGTAAGTACCCTCTTTCTGCATTTAAACTCTTGGTGAGCCATCTAGAACAGTTTCTCTTTCCTGTAATGCAACCAGAAACACTCATTGCAAAGTAGGCTTTGTGGGAGCCTGATGCATGGAGCCTCATGCTCTGCTCTTAGTATCCATCCATCATTAGCCTGGGAGTGGGAAGGGCCGGCCCTGCCCCAAGGCTGCAGGGCTGCAAGGGCACAAAATACAGTGCCAAACTTTCAAGCTTGAAATCTGGTCCCACCGCTTACAACTTTTTTAACTTTAAACAAGGTAACCCCCTTGGATTTTTGTTTCCTTACTGTAAAAACAGACTGTGTGCTGTGTGCTAAGTCGCTTCGGTCCTGTCCGACTCTTTGTGACGCTATGGACTGTAGCCCGCCAGGCTCCTCTGTCCATGGGATTCTCTAGGCAAGAATACTGGAGTGGGTTACCATGTTCTCTTCCAGGGGATCTTCCTGACCCAGGCACTGAACCTGCATCTCTTACATCTTCTGCTTTGGTGGTCGGGTTCTTTACCACTAGCGCCACCTGAGAAACCCAAAAAATGGACTAGTAGATGGCTCAGACTGTAAAGAATCTGCCTGCAGTGTGGGAGACCTGGGTTTGATCTCTGGGTTGGGAAGATCCCCTGGCAACCCACACCAGTATTCTTGCCTGGAGAATCCCCATGGACAGAGGAGCCTGGCAGGTTACAGTCCATGGGCTCGCAGAGTCAGACATGACTGAATGACTAAGCACAGCACCATAAGTAATTCTACGTGACTTAGGTCATTGCTATACAGATATAATTAGGTGGGTATAGCATTGCTTTTAACAGCTGTGCTTGTGCTTAGTCTCTCAGTCATGTCTGACTCTGCGACCCCATGGACTGTAGCTCACCAGGCTCCTCTGTCCATGGGGATTCTCTAGGCAAGAATACTGGAGTGGGTTACCATACCCAGTATGTTTTAAATCTGAAGATTTTAAGCACTGGGGCTTCCCAGGTAGCTCAAGTGGTCAAGAATTTGCCTGCCCATGCAGGAGCAGCAGGAGAGACAGGATTGATCCCTGGGTCAGGAAGATCCCCTGGAGGAGGAAATGGCAACTCACTCCAGTATTCTTGCCTGGAGAATCCCATGGACAGAGGAGCCTGGTGGGCTACAGTCCACGGGGTCGCAACAGAGTCAGGCACAGCTGAAGCAACTGGGCAGGCACGTGCTTCAAGTAACATGTATTGTACCTCGTCACCAAGACTAGACTGAACCTGCCCAAAGGGTTCCAGACACTGGGAGCTGTTTGCTCACCACTGCACCCCCTCTTGCTAACAGAGCTTGATGAATGTTTATGAAATGGATAAATAGATACCAGGCAGCTTATATGCAGACTATGAGTTGCAGGTGAGGAAGTAAGAATAGACCAATGTTCGGTTTCACTCATGAGTGGCCAACACTCTGCTCTCTGGGGTGGGTGGAAAGTGTTTAAGGGACTCATTGATTAACTCCTGCCCCTTTTGGTTGGTGACCTAATCAAGTGTTTGGAAGTTGTCAGTGCATTTTCTCCAGTAGATGTTTCAAGCACTCAATATATACTTTTCTTACCAAATCTTATTGATGCCATGAAGATCTGGTTGTTAGGAACCTGTGGCAGATGTATGAATATTATCTGGTTTTCTCACTTGTCTGTCTTGTAAAGTAGCGGAGAGTCACAGTTACCCTTGTATCAGGGTCTCCCCTGGACTTTGTAATAAGTACCCACTTTTCTTGTATGTCCCTATTTCTAACCAGCTCTGTGGGTGATTCTGAGGCACAAAGAAGTGTGGGAACCACTGGCCTGGTGGCTGTACACATTTTGCCTCGTAAGAAAATGTTTTTGCATGACCACCTTGCATGTTACACTTGTGTAACAAACAACATATTATATATATTTTTAATTTGCATTACATGAGAGCATTTAATTTGCATTACACAAGAACATTAAATGAGCATTAAATGTGCATTAATTTGCATTATACGAGAGCATTAAAGGAGCATAAATGTGCTGTATGACTCCCAGTTTACAAAAGAGGAAAATGATGAAGTCCATCTTCTTTCTCTAAAATACACTGGTATTTCTGTTGTGCATCTTGTGCATGTAGTTTCGGTTCAGCCTTTGTCATTAATTAGTTTTGTTATTTGCTTCTCTACACATCAGCTGCTCCACTTACAAATAACTTGAAGGTGGTCTGGAGTGAAGCAGTGGGGAAAGGGGAACCTGAGATTAGATGGGGAATGGGCTGGTTTTTTAATTGTTCTTGACTGAAAGAATACCATTGACAGGCAGGACACAGATTTTTGACTCATTTCTCAAGTTAAAAAAATGCAAATTCTTTCTTTTTCTATGACAACAAGAACAACAAAAACCTATGTCAACCGATGGTTGACATTTATTGAGCACTCATTTCAGGGCAGCCATGGTGCTGAGAGCTTTACATTCTTTGTCGACTCCTCATAACAACCTCATGAGTCAGACATCATCATTGGTGCTGTTTGCAGAAGTTGAAACTGATGCTTGAAGAAGCTCAGTAGTTGCCTAAAGATACAGTCTAAGTGGGAGAGCTGTGGGCTCTCTCCAGAGGATTTAACCACCAAGGTGGTTTGTAAGGCCCTGATCCTTGACCAAAGCAGGATGCCTGCAGGAGGCGTCACTGAGTACAAGCAACTGGGTGAATCTCATTATGGGGCTTCCTGGGACCTGTGTCGGGCTTCCCTGGTGGCTCAGATGGTCAGGAGTCTACTCGCACTTCAGGAGATCCAGGTTCAGTCCCTGGGTTGAAGAGATCCCCTGGAGAAGGAAATGAAAACCCACTCCAGTACTCTTGTCTAGAAAATCCCATGGACAGAGGAGCCTGGAAGGCTACAGTCCATGGGGTGGCAAGGAGTTGGACATGACTAAGCGACTTCACTTTCTTTGGGGCCTATGTGAATTTATTAAGAAGAGAAAGGCTTTATGAATAGCTGTATTTTAACTGATATTTTAGGCAAATTTCTTGCATAGCTGAGACCAGAATTGAGAGAATTTTACCTAAAATTTCCAAAGCTTCCATCTATTCCAAAAGTCCCCATAGTTTCCTAAATGAAAGGAAAAAAAAAAAAAAAAGGTTAAGTAAATAACATACTTCCTCAAACTTTAGCCTTTTTAATCTGTTCCTGACTAGTAGGCTGTCTAATCACCCGGAACTTTAGAGCTATTATCTAAACAATCCACATTCTGACTCCAGTAGTTTTCAAAGTTGGGAGAGTATGATAACCTTTTGATTCAGGAAGGAAATCTTAGAATTTCTATTTTTAACTGATCCTTCAGAAAGTTTATTTTCACGCATAAGACATAGTGTAGTCATATGTATGTTAAATCAATGACTAAATAAACAAATGTTTGTTATGTGTATTCAAAAATGTTGGAGACAACCAATTTAGTCATTGTTCTTTTCTACTTTTTTAATTTAATTTTTATTTTATATTGGAGTATCGGGTGTGACTGAGCAACTAATGCACACATACATAGTTGATTTGCAGTATTGTGTTAGTTTCAGGTATACAGCGAAGTGATCCCATTATACATATAATATATATCTATTCTTTTTCAGATTCTTTTCCCATTGATTATTATAGAATATTGAGTAGAAGTCCCTGTGCTATACAGTAGGTCCTTGTTGATTATCTATTTTATATATAGTAGGGTGTGTATGTCGATTCGAAACTCCTAGTTTATCCCCTACCCCCACCACCTTTCCTCTGCGTGAAGCTGGTTTTCTCTATGGATAGAAATACAGTCTGTGTTCCACTTATCTATTGCTAGCTAACAAACTACCCCCCAAACTGGTAGTTTAAAATGATATTAATATTTACGTTTCTCACAAAGCTGATGTTTGGGCAGGGCTCAGTGGTACCAGCCTGTGTCTGCTCCATCAGGATGGCTTGCAAGCTGGGCTGGAGGCTGTGCACTTACAGGCCTGGCCACTGATACTGCCTGGGGTCTGAGAAGACTCAAACACTTGCAGGCAAAAACAGCTGGGGCTTCTTGGTTCCTCTCTGTTTTTCCTCGTTGGTCTCTCCATGTGACCTCTCCAGCGTGGCAACTTCAGCTTAGCTGGACTTTTGACAGAGCCACTCACGGTGCCCACAGGGCATGTCCCAAGGGAGAGAGCCGGGAGGGAGCCCAGTGACCTTTTCTAACCTAGCCTCTAAAGTCCTGAAGTCATCCAGGGTCACTTCTGCCACACTTTACTTTTTAGGAGTAACTCGCTGGGAATCAGACTTCATTTTTTGATGGGCGGTGTGTCAAAAGCTTTATAAACTTCTACACTTTCCTTAACCTGATGGGGATGGTGAAAGACCAGTAAGGTGAATGGATATCATCTAATGAAATCTGGACATTAAGCCACAGCCTGGATGTGAACCAGAGGGGCTGAGCTGAGTGGATTCCAGACTGAGTGAATTCAACCCACCTGTCCCGGTTGCCTTCCTGCACGTCTACCTCAGCACCTGCATAGGCCCTGGGAAACTCCACCAGGCTTCTAGCCTGGTCCAGAAGTATTTGAAAAGGCATTTGGAGGTGGGGATAGAAAAAATATCAAGAGTAGACTAGATGACACCCCATGAAGGGGAAAGAAGACTGGATTCCATTTTTCTATTCAGGTAGGTCTGAGAGAGGGGGTTGAGGGTCCTCCCGCCAAACTATCATGCATGTCAAAATGTCATCACTGATATGTGTGTTATTAAAAAAAATGCACATTCCTTCCTTCAAAAGGTCATGTCAGTCATAGGTATGTATGCCTATAAAAAATATGTATGTATGTGTGCCTGCTCAGTTGTGTTCGACTCTTTGCCACCCCATGGACTCCTCTGTCCACCTACTAGGATCCTCTGTCCATGGGATTTCCCAGACCAGAATACTGGAGTGGGTTGCCATTTCCTCTTTCAGGGATGCAGTCTTTATCTCCTGTGTCTCTTGTTTTGGCAGGAAGATTCTTTACCACTGAAGCACCTGGGAAGCCAAAAAATTTGTGTACTTTCTATCAAAAGGTTATTTCAGTAACAGATGTGTGTTCTAATGAAACTGTGTACTTTTGCTATAAACATTTCCTATTTGTAGGTTAGTTGATATTACTGAAACAAAAGTATAGCCAATGAACATTTAAAGTCACTTTCTTTTTTGCTCTTCACAACCCTTCTTTTTTTTCCCTCCTATTATTAATGTCTTTTTTTTAATGTGGTATATCTATTACAATTGATGAGTCAGTTTCAATACATTGTTTTTATACTTTGTATTGTCTTGACACATGTATAATGATACGTAAGCTAGTATCATACAGAACAGTGTTAATTGCCTTAAAAATGTCCTGTGTTCCATCTGTTCATGGCTTCATTACCCTCAAACCTCTGGCAACCAGTGATCATTTTGCCATCTCCATAATATTGCCTTTTCCAGAATGTCACATATTTGGAATCATATGGCAGTAGCTTTTTCAGACTTCATTCACTTACCTTTATGCATTTAAGCATATTCCATGTCTTTTTGTGGCTTGATAGCTCATTGCTTTTTATCACTGAATAATATTCTATTGTACACATACACTGGTTTGGTTATTCATTCACCCATTTGTGAATCTTGGTTGCTTCCAATTTTTGGCAATTATGAATAAACTACTATAAACATTTGTGGGCAGGTTTTTCTATGGACATAAACTTTCAACTCATTTAGGTGCATGCCAAGGAGTGCTATTGCTTGATTATATAAAAAGAGTATTTTCAGTTTTGTAAGAAACTGTCAAAATGTTTTCCAAAGTGGTTGTGCCATTTTGTGTTCCCACCAGCAATGAATGAGAATTCCTATTTCTCAACATTCTCACCAGCATTTGGTGTTCTCAGTGTTTTGGATTTCAGTCATTATAACAGTTGTATAGTGGCATTTCATTATTTTAATTGAAGTCCCCTAAGGATATATGATGTAAGTATATTTGTGTTTGCTTCTTTGCCACCTATACATCTTCCTTGGTGAGGTTCCCAACACTTCTGATAAAGTAAATTTATAACAAGTATTTGAGTAAAATCTCTTTTCTATAAATAATAAAACACTATAAAAGAATTCCTTCTTGATAACCTACTCCATTGAGGTGACTGAGGTTAAGTGCTTTGATTTGTATAATTTTCATTTAATTCTTAATTTCTAAGAATATGTTTGTTCCTGAAATTATGCTAAATTCTGGGCTAAAGTCTAATAATGGCTTCCTTTGACTTTGGATTAAGTAGCTTAAAAGAAGCCATAGAAGAATGAAGAAATTTGGAAGTTGTTCAAAGGAAAGTCTTAAAGATGATTAAAGAGTTGAGACATAAGACCCAAGAAAGTGTAATTTATTGAGATTATTCAACTTTTTCTTGATGTTTGCTTATTAGATTTTTATTCACTTATTTTTTAATTAGAGGATAATTGGCTTACAATATTGTGTAGGTTTCTGCCATACATCAGCATGAATCAGCCATAGGTATACATATGTCATCTCCCTCTAGAACCTCTGTCCCACTGCCCACACCATCTCATCTCCCTAGGTTGTCACAGAGTACTGGGTTTGAGCTCCCTGAATCATATAGCAAATTCCCACTGGCTATCTATTTTACATATGGTAATGTATATGTTTCAGTGTTACACTCTGAATTCATTCCACCCTCTCTTTACCGCACTGTGTCCATAAGTCTGATCTCTATATCTGTATCTCCATTGCTGCCCTGCAAATAGGTTCATCATGCGAAGACTTAATTTTTTGGGGGGCTTCAAAATTACTGCAGATGGTGACTGCAGCCATTAAATTAAAAGATGCTTGTTCCTTGGAAGAAAAGTTATGAACAACCTAGATAGCATATTAAAAAGCAGAGACATTACTTTGCCAACAAAGGTCCATCTAGTCAAGCTATGATTTTTCCAATAGTCATGTATGGATATGAGAGTTGGACTATAAAGAAAGCTGAGCACTGAAAAATTGATGCTTTTGAACTGTGGTGTCAGAGAAGACTCTTGAGAGTCCCCTTGGACTGCAAGGAGATCCAACCAGTGAATCCTAAAAGAAATCAGTCCTGAATATTCATTGGAAGGACTGATGTTGAAGCTGAAACTCCACTACTTTGGCCACCTAATGTGAAGAACTGACTCATTAGAAAAGACTCTGCTGCTGGAAAAGATTGAAGCAGGAGAAGGGGCCAACAGAGGATGAGATGGTTAGATGGCATCACTGACTCAATGGGCATGAGTTTGAGGAGGCTCCAGGAGTTGGTGATAGACAGGGAAGCCTGGTGTGCTGCAGTCCATGGGGTTACAAAGAGTCAGACATGACTGAGCAACTGAACTGACTGACTGAACTTAAATAGGTTCATCAGTATGATCTTTCTAGTTTCCATATAATTTCTGACTTTTTAAACTCTTTATAATAGGCTCTAAGTTCATCCACCTCATTAGAACTGACTCAAATGTATTCCTTTTTATGGGTAATATTGCACTGTATATATGTACAACTTCTTTATCCATTCATCTGTTGATGGACACCTAGGTTGCTTCCATGTTATAACTATTATAAATATTGCTGCAGTGAGCATTGGGGTACATGTGTCTTTTTCAATTATGATTTCTTCATGGTATATGCCCAGTAGTGGGATTGTTGGGTCATATGGTAGTTTTATTCCTGGTTTTTTAAGAAATAAATAAAAGGAATCCAGATCAAAAAAGTATTAATACTCTTACTGTTGCATATGGCATGACAGTCTATGTAGAAAACCTTAAAGAAAGATGCAACCAGAAAATTGCTAGAGCTGATCAATGGATATAGTAAATTCATAGGATACAAAATTAATACACAGAAATCCCTAGCATTCCTATACACTGAAAAATCAGAGAGAGAAATTAAGAAAACAATCCCATTCACCATTGCAGCAAAAAGAATAAAATACCAAGGAATAAAACTACCTAAAGAGACAGAAGACCTGTATGCAAAAATTTATAAGACACTGATGAAAGAAATCAAAGGTGACACAAACAGATGGAGAGATATACCATGTTCTTGGAATGGAAGAATCAATACTATGAAAATTACTCTTCTGTCCAAAGCAATCTGTTGATTCAGTGCAATCTTTACTAAACTATAAATGGTATTTTTCACAGAACTAGAACAAATAATGTCACAATTTGTATGAAAATACAAAATACCCTGAATGGCCAAAGCAATCTTGAGAAAGAAGAATGGAGCTTATCCATTCTTAACCAGAAAGCAACTTTCCTGACTTCAGGCTATACCACAAAGCTACAGTCATCAAGACAGTATGGTACTGGCATAGAAACAGAAATATAGACCAATGGAACAAGATAGAAAGCTCAGAAATAAAATCCATGCACGTATGGGCAGTTTATCACTGATAAAGGAGGCAAGAACATACAATGGAGAAAAGACAATGTGTTCAGTGAATGATGCTGGGAGAATTGGACAGCTATAATGTAAAACAATGAAATTAGAACACCTCCTAACATGATATACAAAGATAAACTTAAAATGGAGGAAAGACCTAACTGTAAGACCATAAACTATAAATCTGTTAGAGGAAAACATAGGCAGAACACTCTTTGACATAAATCATGGCAAGATTCTCTATTACCCACTTTCTAGATTAATGGAAATAAAAAATAAACAAATGAGACCTAATTAAACTTAAAAACTTTTACACAGCAAAGGAAAATATAACTAAGGTGAAAAGACAGAGTTGGGAGAAAATAATAGCAGATGAAACAACTGATAAATGACTGATCTCCAAAATATATAAGCAGCTCATGCAGCTCAACACCAGATTGTCAATACTGAAATCAGATTTATTATATTCTTTGCAGCCGAAGATGGAGAAACTCTATACAGTCAGCAAAACAAGACTTAGGTTTGACTGTGGCTCAGATCATGAGCTCCTAATGGCAAAATTCAGGCTTAAATTGAAGAAAGTAGGGAAGTCACAGTCATTTAGGTATGGCCTAAATCAAATCCCTTATGATTATACAGTGGAGGTAATGAAAAGATTCAAGGGATTAGATCTGGTAGACAGAGTGACTGAAGAACTATGGACAGAGGTTCGTAATGTTGTAGAGGAGGTGGTGACGAAAACTATCCCCAAGAAAAATAAATGCAAGAAGTCAAAGTAGTTGTCTGAGGAGGTCTTATGAATAACTGAGAAGAGAAGCAAAAGGCAAAGGGGAAAGGGAAAGATATACACAACTGAATGCAGAATTCTGGAAAATAGCAAGGAGATAAGATAACCTTCTTAAGTGAATAATGCAAAGAAATAAAGGAAAACAATAGAATGGAAAAGACTATAGATCTCTTCAAGAAAATTGCAGATACCAAGGGAACATTTCATGCAAAGGTGGGCACAATAAAGGACAGAAACAGCAAGAACCTAACAGAGTCAGAAGATATCAAGAAAGAGGTGGCAAGAATACACAGGAGAACTATACAAGGAAGGTCTTAATGACTTGGATAAACAAAATGGTGTGGTCATTCACCTAGAGCCAGATATCTTAGAGTGTGAAGTCAAGTGGGCATTACTACTAACAAAATTAGTGGAGGTGATTAAATTCCAGTGGAGCTATTTCAGATCCTAAAAGATGATGCTCTTAGAGTGTTTCACTCAATATGTCAGCATATTTGAAAAACTGAACAGTGGCCACAGGACTGGAAAAGGTTAATTTTCATTCCAATCTCAAAGAAAATCAATGCCAAAGAATGTTCAAACTACTGTATAATTGCACTCGTTTCACATGCTAGCAGGGTAATGCTCAAAATCCTTCTTTCAAGCTAGTCTTTAGCAGTATGTGAACAGAGAACTTCCACATGTACAATCTGGATTTAGAAAAGGCAAAGGAACCAAAGGTCAAATTGCCAACATCTGTTGAATCATAGAAAAAACAAGGGATTCCTAAAAACCCATCTACTTCTGCTTCATGACTACACTAAAGCCTTTGACTGAGGATCCCAAGAAACTATAGAAAATTCTTAAAGAGATGGGAATACCAGCCCACCTCACCTGCCTCTTGAGAAATCTGTATGCAGGTGAGGAAGCAACAGTTAGAACCAGACATGGAATAATGAACTGGTTCAAAATTGGGAAAGGAGAACTACAAGGCTGTTTATTGTCACCCTGCTTATTTAACTTCTATGCAGAGTCAGTTCAGTTCAGTCACTCAGTTGTGTCCGACTCTGTGACCCCATGGACTGCAGCACACCAGGCCTGCCTGTCCATCACCAACTCCTGGAGTTTACTCAAACTCATGACCATCAAGTTGGTGATGCCATCCAACCATCTCATCCTCTGTCGTCCCCTTCTCCTCCTGCCTTCAATCTTCCCCAGTATCAGGGTCTTTTCCAGTGAGTCAGTTCTTCGCATCAGGTGGCCAAAATATTGGAGTTTCAGCTTCAGCATCAGTCCTTCCAATGAATATTCAGGACTGATTTCCTTTAGGATGGACTGGATCTCCTTGCAGTCCAAGGGATTCTCAAGAATCTCTCCAACACCACAGTTCAAAAGCATCATTTCTGTAGTGTTCAGCTTTCTTTATAGTCCAACTCTCACATCTGTACATGGCTACTAGAAAAACCATAGCTTGGACTAGATGGACCTTTGTTGGCAAAGTAATGCAGGGTACATCATGCAAAATGCCAGACTGGATGAATCACTAGCTAAAATCAAGATTGCAGGGAGAAATATCAGTCACCTCAGATATGCAGATGATACCACTCTAATGGCAGAAAGTGAAGAGGAACTGAAGAGCCTATTGATGAAGATGAAAGAGGAGAGGGAAAAAGCTGGCTTAAAACTCAACATTCAAAAAACTAAGATCATGGCATCTTGTTCCATCACTTCATGGCAAATAACTGGAAAAAAGTGGAAACAATGGCAGATTTTATTTTCTTGGGCTCAAAAATCACTGTGGATTTTTTTAAAAATAGAGATTTTCATTAAAAAGCAGAGATATCGCTTTGCTGACAAAGGTCCGTATAGTCAAAACTTTTTTTATTTTTATAATAGTCATGTACAGATATGTGTTTGACTATAAAGAAGGCTAAGCACCAAAGAATTGATGCTTTTGAATTGTGGTGCTGGAGAAGATTCTTGAAAGTCCCTTGGACAGCATGTAGATCAAACCAGTCAATCCTAAAGGAAATCAACCCTGAATATTCATTGAAAGGACTGATGCCGAAGCTCAAGCTCCAGTACTTTGGCCACCTAATGCAAAGAGTTGACTCACTGGAAAAGACCTTGGTGCTGGGAAAGATTGAAGGCAGGAAGAGAAGAGGGCAACAGAGGATGAGATGGTTGGATGGTGTCACCGATTCAATGGACATGAATCTGAGCAAACTCGGGGAGATGATGAAGGACAGGGAAGCCTGGCTTGCTGCAGTCCATGGGGTCACAACGAGTTGGACATGACTTAATGACTGAACAACAACAGCATGCAGCTCAATACCAGAAAAAGAAACAACCCAATCAAAATGTGGTCGGAAAGCCTAAGCAGACATTTCTCCAAAGAAGACATACAGGTGGCCAACAAACACATGAAAAGATGCTCAACATCTCTCATTATTAGAGAAATGTTATTCAAAACTGCAATGAGGTATCACTTCACATTGGTCAGAATGGCCATCATCAAAAAATCTACAAGCAATAAATGCTGGAGAGAGTGTGGAGTAAAGGGAACCCTCTTGCATTGGTGGGAATATAAACTGTTACAGCCCCTCTGGAGAATGGTATAGATTATTCAGCTTTGACAATCGGTGTTTGAAGGGAAGAATCGCTCTGATTTATGCTGACCAGAACCCTCCCCTGAGGCTCACTCCTTACACTAAACAATCACTATGCCAAGTGATGCCATAATTGAAATTCTGAATTTGTGAAAATGTCTGTAACGGTTTTGATTCTATTTCTGTCCTCTGCCACCAAGTTTAAACTTCACTAAATGTAATTTTAGTGCTTTCTAATACTTTGAATATGGGTAATCCATAGGACCCTTATTCTCAGACCAAGCCAGAAAATAGAGGTTTTTATTTATTTATTTATTTACATTTTAACAAATTTTACATCCTATTAAAATTCTTTAACAGGAAGGTGCCTTGCTGTTCATCTCCATCCTATTGAGTAGGGAGCTTAATTTTTGTTAGTTTTAGTGGAAAAAACAGTCTCAAAAAGTCAAATTTATAATTAATAATTACAGGCAAGTTGTTAAAGAATTTTCTTTAGTCATGTTAATTGATTTTTCTTTCCCTAGAATGACAAATATCATGGTACCTTAAGATGCTGAAGATAGAAGTGCTATGTGTATTTCTTTGGAATCTAGAATCTATGAATTTTCTCTTTTTTAAAAGTTGTTTTTTCATTGATCTTAAGGATTTTTCAGTATTCTACTTTAGAATTAAAACTCCTGTGTGGTTTATATGCGTAAAAGACAAATTTAGTACTGTTCTGTTTGAAGAGAATTTGTTACATAATTATGTTTCCTAATTACTACATTAGGAAACATTCTCTTAGGGACTTTTTCCGGTAATTGATCAGTTCAGTATTTATTTTGATAAAGGTAACTGTTACATCAGTGCTTGACCTGTGTTGTGTAACACACATTTTTGCCCTAGATAAATTTTATCTCTGTGGTCAATGCTTTGCACACAGAAAAGACCATAGACCCTCCTTTTCTTCTTGTAAATCAGTTCACTTTTGTGTATTTCTGATTGTATTTTTAAATTGATTCAGCAGTGGGAGAAATTTTCAATTGGATTTTAAGACTATTCCATCTAACTATGGTAGAAAGGCATTTACGTATGTTATCTTGAGTTTATCTTGTAGGTCCAGATTTTGTAATTCTTAGAGTGTTACAATCTGATAAATTTGATACCTTTACATCCCTCAGAATGCCCTATAAGAGATGTAAGGGTTATACTCAGTACAAATGTTGGATGTTTGTATTTGCTTCACTGGGATGCATTTAAAAGGAAATATACCAGTACCTAATGCAGGCACCTTAGCAGTTTATAAGCTACTGTAAAAAAAATGTGGAGATTTCACAAACCATGAATACATATGTCATGTTCCTGGAATGCTTAGCTAAGAGATTTTTTTTTTTTTTTTTTTTTTTAGTTCTTTATATAAAACTTGTTTCCTTTTATTTGTTTTCAGTTACTTTTAAAATTATTTGGATTGAATTCATTAATGATTAGTGTCCTCTTTTTTATAGGCTGTCATGGTCATATTGTGGTCTGCCCACAATCACCTTGTACTGGGGTATCCTAAGTTTGGTAAACATTTAAACTAGGATGCCAAGTAGAACAATTGGCATTGTCAGTCAACTGGGAGTCAATGGGAGATTCCTCTGATAGTGCTTCTGTAGGAACCTTCTTTCCTCCAGTCCTCAGTCCTGTGGAGTTCAAGCCAGAAGGGTCCTCAACTGTCAGGAAGAAAAAAATCATAGCACCTGGGATGGGCATAGGTCACCCTTATGATTCCATGAAGCGCATTGCTCCATTTCAGGCTCTGCTTCCTTTGAGATGCATAATGAACTCAGTGAAATTCTCTACCTGACTTTTGACTGCAGACTTGTAAGATGAGAGCACGAAGGCTTTCTCTCTTAGGATAAAAGACTGATGGAAGTACAGGTTGCTTTGTGAAACCAATCTCAGTTGTAGGCTGAAGGCAGCTTATTTGTGAAATGTTAAAATTACATAGAATAACTTTTGCACTTTCCCTAGCTAATTATTGTTTTTTTAAATGTCTGTCCTTTCTCTTTCCTGTTTCTTTTTGTTTTCCCTGAGTGTTGTTCTGGTTTTGTTTTTTAAATATACTGACTTTTTTGGTGATTGGAGTTGTTTGAGTTGAACTAGACCCTTCAAAAGACTGGTAAATCCTCTCAAACAAAACAAAACAAAATTGTGTGTGTGTATGCACACACACAGAAAATCAAAATATGTAGAAAGAAAAATAAAGCTATTCTGTTATTCTTGGGCCTCAGAATTGCACTCATAAAAGCTTAAGGCAAAGTGAAGGATGAAATCCAGATGAAGTGGTGCTAATGGAACACTTGCTTTCTGCTTGAAGAATTTATTTGAAACATTACGAGTGCACTCAACTTAAAATTTGGTTCTAGTAAAGCTGTCATTGAATAAATTTCTGCTTTGACATCTTTTTGCAAAATGAGGTATTCTTTCAGAGGGTAGGGATCATCTTTAATACATCTCTTTACAGCTTAACCTATCTTTTAATCTCTTTGAGCATCAACTTTATAGTCTATAAAGATAGAAATACTAATTTATCCCTGCTAGGGTGGTCTGGAAAATTAAAAGAAAATTAGAGTAAGCTTGCTTTTTGAGTAGTAAAAAGTCTATATAAATGTTCAGAGGCTTGTGTTTCAGACTGGCACCTGTGATATATTAATTTGCCTTTAATATGTTACTATCACATTATTTAATTTTCACAAAGGGAATGTCAGAAAAATTGGTGTCTAGTACTGCCTTGTGGCTGAATTCCAGAGTGTGACTTTGTGAAGATCATTAACTCCTTGGAACATCAGTTTCTCATTTGTCTATTCTTTCATTGTGTACTGAGCACCTCCACCATGCCAGACAGTGAAAGGCAGAGGTGGAGCTCATGGAACTTGAGTTCTACCCCACACAGATTGCATATATATATATATATATATATATGATGGGCTTCCCTGGTGGCTCAGTTGGTAAAGACTCTGCCTGCAAATGCAGGAGACCACCTGCAGTGCAGACCTGGCTTCCTTCCCTGGGTGAGGAAGATCCCCTGGAGAAGGAAGTGGTGACCCATACCAGTATTCTTACCTTGAAAATCCCATGGACAGAGGAGCCTGGTGGGCTACAGTCCATGGGGTTGCAAAGTCGGACATGACTTAGTGACTAGACGACCACAGAGGGTGTCAGAAGGTGGCAAGTAGTGGTCTGCAAAAAGCAAAGGGATGAGGAATGCAGAGAGTAGATTTTTGTTTTCCAGTTTTATTGAAGGTGGCCAGAGAAAGGCCTCACTGAGCAGCTAACTTTTGAGGAGAGACTTAAAAATGATCAGGATAGAGGCAGGTAGAGATGAGTGGGTAGAGGAATGCAGATACTGCACAATAGAAGTATGTTGTGGCAAGGAGGCCAATGTGGCTGCAGATAAGTCAGTGCAAGAATGAGCAGAAGATAAGGCCAGAGGTTGGAGAGAGGAGGACAGACAGCATAGGGCCTCATAGGCCATTTTCTGAGTGAGGAAAGGGAACACTAGAGGATTCTGTATGAGTTAGAGTTTAATAGGGTGTTTTGTCTGGAGAATATAAACACAGGGGTCAGGCTTTATCCTCTAAAATCTCTTGTAGTCTAGGTCCAAGATCCTATGATGCTGGATGGTTTCTCTCCCAATTCTCCCACTCTTATTCCAGGAAGAGTAAAAGCTTGTTCAAGCTCTTCTTGGCCCACTAGTGGGACCAGCTGTTTGGCAGACTCTAGGAGTTAGTTCTCCATCAATGTGGGTCAGTAGCATCAGTTGAACCTTCTCCTTCCCATGGCTTTCTAAAAATAATTTAAAAGAAGTTTTACTGTTTCAGAAGTACTAAAGAATTGATATAGATAAAGGTGTGTGTGTGTGTGTTTGTGTGTGTGTGTATCATGTCTTTTTGACCTCAGCACAAGTGAAAAGCCCAGGGCAAACCCGCTTATGAATATCTAGGAAGACTTCCTCCCAACTTTTCAATTCTTTACTGATCCTTGGAAGACTGCCCTCTGAGTGTTCATATGAGCCTCCTGCCTTACCAGTAGGTAAAAGAATCTGTCTCAATGTGGTACAATCACAGGGGATTTCAGGGCCAGGAATATGCTATTTACTAAATTTCATAGGACTTATAAATTCTTTAAAAGCATTGAAAAAAGAAATTATAGTCTAGCACTAAAATTATTTGCCACCCTAGTTTGATCAATTTATTTTTGTATTTGAATTATTTAAATCCCCAAATACAGTGTTATTTGGGCAATAAATATTTTATGTGTGTGATGACTTGGAGTACACCAAGCTTTTGGGAGGATAGCATCTAGTATGAAGTGAAGCAGCCATTGTTCTGTACATTCAAATGATGACTGATGATATTGATTCAAAAAAAAAGAATAAGATAATCTTTCCTTTTCTTTTTAAACATTGTAATTCAATCAAAGCTTCCTTATTAGGATGTGAAATTTCTATATTTATCAAGTCCACTAAGTTGGGTAGAGAAATAGAAACACCACCTCAAATTCCTTTATGTTCTCTGAGAGAGAGAGAGAAAGAAAATGAGAGAGGGAAACAGAGAGACAGAAAGACAGACAGAGGAAGAGATCAGTGTTTTCTGCAGTGAATCTTTGTGCTTAGAAAAGAAAACATTAACCAAAAGTATCAATGTCATAAAAAAAGACGTGGGTGGAAGTTACCAAAGGGCATTTGGATTCTCTGTAAAAGGCCTTGAAATTCCCAAGAACTAAGTTTAATAGAGGAAAAATAATCTCATATTGAACTTCATTAAATTGATTTGGCAGGATATTCACAGTGCAGCTCATGCACATGCGTAAGATGGTTTCCCAGCATCACAAGGGATTGAAAAGGACATATACGTTGGTATTAAGGTTTAAGACACAGCAAAAGCTAATTGTGATAGAGCAAGAGGTTCTATTAGAAATGACATTGTTGGGATGGGGTGAAAGGTGGGAGGAAAGTTCAAGAGGGAGGCAGAAACCAACATGTAGGCATACCTATGGCCAAGTCATGTTGATATATGGCAGAAACCAACACAATATTGTAAAGCAATTATCTTCCAATCAAAAATAAACACATTTAAAGTTTTTAAAATGACATTGTTCATGAAATATGAGGGAATACCATGGACCTCTGACTAAAAACAGACTGTCTCTATGTTGCTGTCTTGGAGAGATGAGGAATATGGGACTGCTGTGTATTATAAACATATTCATAAAGTTATTTCCCAGGTTTACTTTTGAGTTGCTCACTTTGAGAAGTTGCTTATATATGATTAATAGGACAATTATATATGAATAATAGTAGTAATCATTACTACACATGGTTAATACTAACCAGACTATTGAGAAGAAACATGAGTAAAAGTGTTGATCAAGTAGTTGGCTTTCTTGATCCTTTATACATTTTTAATTTCCTTACACTCAGTCAATTAGTGATTTTGAAACTCTTTAGACAAGTGTTCTCTGATGCAAAATCACTTGCACAAAAAGTTAGGAGCTCCTATAGTTCTGAGCCTGATTGGTGGATGTCATGTCCACAGCCATTGTGCCACCATCTATGACCAGCAAAGTCAGCAAGAGATCTAGCTGGCTTTGATTGAGAAGTTGTTAGGCAGATTGTCTTGGTTTTGAAAATCATCTCTTTTGATAACAATAGCAGGTATTAAGACTTACATAGTGCTGTGATATGCCAGACATTATTTGAATACATTTAATCCTCACTTTGACCCTATCTGATGTGTATGAGTTAGCTTTACTATGTGTAAGAAACCACCCTAAAATATAGTGGCTTCAGCCATATCATTTAATATTACTAGTCTGTGTGTCATCTGGGTGGTTCTGATCTGGGCCAGACTAGTATGTCAACAAAGGTCTGTATAGTCAAAGCTATGGCTTTTCCAGTAGTCATGTATGAATATGAGAGTTGTACCATAAAGAAGGCTGAGTGCTGAAGAACTGATGCTTTTGAACTGTGTTGTTGGAGAAGACTCTGGAGAGTCTCTTGGACTGCAAGGAGATCCAACCAGTCAATCCTAAAGGATACCAATCCTGAATATTCATTGGAAGGACTGATGCTGAAACTGAAGCTCCAATACTTTGGTCACCTGATGTGAACAATTGATTTATTAGAAAAGACCCTGATGCTGGGAAAGATTGAAGGCAGGAGGAGAAGGGGATGACAGAGGATAAGATGGTTGGATGGCATCACCGACTCAATGGGCATGAGTTTGAGCAAGGTCTGGAAAATGGTGAAGGACAGGGAATCCTGGTGTGCTGTAGTCCATGGGGTCACAAAGAATTGGACATGACTGAGTGACTGAACTCCACCAATAACAAGTATGTCTTCTGGCAGCTGGGGGTCAAGGAGGGAGTCGTATCATCCCAGCTGAGCTCTGTTTTGGAGTCTCATTTGGGACCACTGGCCTGACCTACCAGGCCTAGTCCATGTGACTGCTCATCACTCAGTAGCATCCTGTTCACAAGGAGCATGCAGGGGCCTGGGAGAGAGTGGAGGAGAGCAAGGTTCCTTGAGACCTTGTCTTGGAGCTGATCCAGTGTCATTTCTGGGGAATTCTGTTGGCCAAAAGAGTCAGAAGGCCAACCTATAGTCAAAGGGAGAGGAAAGAGACTGCACTTTTTGATGGGAAGAGAAAGAGTAGATATTGGGATGAGTCAAGGACTCGTTTCTCCCATCTCCCACAAGTGGACACAGCTATTACTGTTTGACAGGTGAGAAAGCTGAGATACACACTTTCCATGACCACAAGGTTAGTGGTATGTAAGTGTCCAAGTCAACATTCTGACATAGGGGGTCTGACTCCAGAATCCATGGTCTTAACCTACATGCTGCATATTTCCTTGTCCTTTCCTAGATGTCATTGCTGCATGTGTCATGGATCATGGGAAATCATGCTTGTTGCCTCTCAGTCCCATGGCACCATCCATCTGCCTCATCCCCTTAACCCAATGCTTGCAATAAATGATACTTCTCTCCCTTTTAGTATTTCCTCCTGGTTTTAACTCTTATCTCAAAGAGAAAAATCACCAGGTTTTTATAAATGGATTTTAGCAAAGTATTCATGGTAGTGTGTCTTTGTCATTTAGAATACCAATAGACAAGGGTAAACACTGTTTCTATACACTTTTGTTTAAGATTTTATTTTTAACAAATTGCAAAATATTTTTTAAAAATTCGAAAATGAGCTCTTTCTTTTATTACTTTCTACATTCCACAAGGTAGGGACCTTGACTCCATGCTACAGTTATTTCACCAGCAGGTATCCAATGGTGTGTTTGGTATGTACGAATTAAATAGAAGAAGGAAGGAAGTCAAAATGCAAACCATTATTAGTACTTGATTTTATCAAGTGTATTATACTCTTTACTTTTCAAAATAATTGTCTGTGTTTTTGTTTGTTCAGTGCCAGTTTCTTTTCCTTATTATACTTTATGTATGTAAATATAAACAAATTTATAAATATAAATATATATCCATGTATATAAGTATATATACTTAAATAAATATATACTTTAGGTATATAAATACATTTATAAATATATATACACTTATAAATATTTATATATGTATGATACCATAGTACTATATCCAGATTTTAAAGAAATCCTTTGCTAATTTGGAATTAAATATATTTATATATAAATTTATAAATATACTCCAAATTATGCATAATAATTCAAATATTATAAATAATATATAAATATAAAACAAATATTTATATTATAAAGATATAAATATTTTGTTTATAAAGATATATGTTTATATGTGATATTTATATTTATAAATTCAAAATTAGCAAAGGATTTCTTTGAAATCTAGATACAGTACTATGGTATCACAAATATATATATTTATAAATTTACTTATACTTTCATATATAAAGTATGTATTTAAATATATATATATACTTAAGCGTATATTTATAAATTTATTTATATTTACATACATAAAGTGTAACAGGGAAAATAAAATGGCATTGAACAAACAAAATCACAGAAAGTTATTTTGAAAAGTAAAGAGTATAACATGTTTGATAAATTTATGGGGTTTCTCAGTTGGGTCAGTGGTATAGAATCCACCTGTGAATGCAGAAGACACAAGAGATGTGTTCCATTCCTGGAATACAGGGGTTGAGAAGAGCTCCTGGAGAAGGAAATGGCAACCCACTCCAGTATTCTTACCTGGAAAATTCCATGGACAGAGGAGCCTGGTGGGCTATAGTCCATGGGGTCACAAAGAGTCGGACAAAACTGAGCATGCACACGTACATTTATAAATACATACATACATACATACATATATATATGTATTTGTGTATGGTTCCATAATATTGTATCTAGATTTTAAAGAAATCCTTTGCTCAAGTTTGAATTCTCTTTCTCTATAATTTTATATTATGACTTTCTTGATCTGAATGTATAGTTGCAACTCTAGTGCTTGCATTAAAGCCTTTAAGACTAAGGAAACTTTCCACCCACATGGGCTTCTGCAAAGATGGACGTCACCACCTACCCCGCCCACTGTTCTGCTGCTCTTTTGAAATCTAATCCTTGGGCTCGACCTAGGGCTATGCTTTCATTAGAACCCATGCAAATATGAGTGTTGAAAACTCCCTGAAGTTCTTTATTGGAAACTCTTCTCAGTTACCTGCTGAGTTGTTTGTGGTGCTTTTCTCACTTTACCAATGGGAACTGAGACACAGATGAGGTAGGCAGCTTGTCAAATATAAAATCAAGGCCAAGGGATTGGGTAGCCAAGATAAGAACTGAAGGAACCTCATTGTATAGGCCTTTGTTCAAGAGACTAAGAAATGTAGTTTGTAAGGAAAGAATAATTGGGAGAACAAACACAGCCTCTCTTAACCATGAATTGTGTGTACGTGTGAAGATTTTTGATTAGAGCATACTAAAAGGTTGGTGTGTAGTTAGTTTGCAGAATTGATAGTGGATCCACATGATTGTTAATAGGAGAAACATTTTATGATTCATTTCATAAGCATGTATGATTGTTCTCCAGAAACAGGGCTTATGCCTAGAAGGCAAAGAGCCAGATGAACTTAAATTATTTCTTCCCCCAGAGATTAGAACACAAGTCACCAGAATGTATGAGAAGGGTCCCACGTGAGAAAGCCGCTGAACAATGAGTTCTTCCTTTGTGATAAGCCCTATGTTAACCCCAGAGTCTGTCCATATCCAGCAACTGGTCTCAGAATGTTTTCTATGAATATATTTTATTATGATGACATTTCTTATTATGAGGATTATGAGGTTTCATCAAACAAGAAGTGGGATTTACTTCTGAGTATCACTGGCACAAAAGTCTATGGTCTTTCTGACATAACAAACCACTTTCTTTTTGGAACATTATTTTAATTATAGTTTTAAATAATTAAATCCCCTGGAGAAGGAAATGACAGTTTTGCAGTATTCTTGCCTAGGAAATCCCATGGACAGAGGAGTCTGGCAAGCTATATAGTCCATAGAGTCCAAAGAGTTGGACACAACTTAGTGACTAAACCACCACCACCACCCACTATGTATTCATACAATTGGTTGTGTATTTTGCCAATTTCTTTATCTGTGTCCACAGTAAGGAAAGGAACTGCTTCTGTGTGAGATTCCAGGCTTTTACTATACTTTCTCTGGATACCTCACCATTGTAGCTCAGGGCTGGGAGGGAAGGACTTACCCTTGACGCACTGGAGGCCCAGCTGAGAGAAGATGAGGTGTGTGCTTGGAGAAAGTGGCAAAAAGCACACTAGATGTAAAAGACTTTTGTGAAACACTTAACTGATTTGCAATTATTTCTTTCTTTTCAATCAGAATTCTGAGCAACACAGTAGAAAAGACCTAATAAGAGGGAGTGGCCTGTGCCCAAGGAGCTAGCTGACACAGAAAATGAATTAAATGTAAACACAATGATGACACACACACGTCTGTGACAGCCTATTGTATAGCACTGTATGGGTGACAAAGACTTTCATCTTGATTAGCAGGGGAGCTGCTGCTGCTGCTGCTAAGTCACTTCAGTCGTGTCCGACTCTGTGTGACCCCATAGACAGCAGCCCACCAGGCTCCCCCGTCCCTGGGATTCTCCAGGCAAGAACACTGAGTGGGTTGCCATTTCCTTCTCCAATGCATGAAAGTGAGAAGTGAAAGTGAAGTCGCTCAGTCGTGTCCGACTCGTAGTGACCCCATGGACTGCAGCCCACCAGGCTCCTCCATCCATGGGATTTTCCAGGCAAGAGTACTGGAGTGGGTTGCCATTGCCTTCTCCATAGCAGGGGAGAGTAATCTATAAATCAGCCGTTCTCTTTGTCATTTTCAATTTGTAATTATCCAACTGCCTGACCGAGAGGCACAATAATTAGTGTAGTCTTTCCAAGATGTATAAAAATAACTGCCTGGAGCCATTATTAAAAACATAGATTCCCACCTTCGCTGATGAGTGAGAGCCCCCAGGGAAGTGCCCTGAAGATATTTTTAATAAGTTTGAAGGTGATGTGCTTTAGCTGATAGAGTACTAGTATTAGTCGCTCAGTAGTATCTGACTCTTTGTGTCCCCATGGACTGTAGCCACCAGGCTCCTCTGTCCATGGGATTCTCAAGGCAAGATTCCTGGAGTGGGTTGCCATTTCCTTCATCAGGGGATCTTCCTGACCCAGGGACTGAACCCAGCTGATAGATAGGAGGACTTAAACAGAGTTCAACTCTGTGATTGATTTACTATGTTGAATTGAAGCTCTGTTTTCTTCATTTAAGTATCACTTTCCTTCTCTGCAAAATCAGGATGATGATAGTCTCTCCCTGTGGGTTTTATTGTGAATACCGATATGTGTGCAAAATATTGATCATAGCGCTTGGCTCAAGTGCTCAATGAGCTGCTTCCATTTTTGCTGGCATTATTGTCATTATTCAAGGAGTGTGATGTTTGTGACTCAGCCAAGTGGAGGAAATCATGCATAGAAATGATAAAGGGAGTGATCCTAGGGAAAAGGATGAAGGAAAAGGATCTCCAACAGGTTAGATGAGGACTGTGACATTCTGGGTTAGAGTCAGTGGAGAAAATGGACTTGACCAGAGTTCCTAGGGTGACCGAGGGCATGCAGTTTTATTCATATCCACGCTCCAAGTTTTTGCCTGTTTTCCCCCTCTGGGAGGGAATCAGGTGCTTGGCTCGTTTGCCTTGATACAGAAGCATTTTTGGAAGACCTAGGACATGATATAAGTTTAATTGCTCAGGCTCGATGAAGGACAGAAATGGTATGGACCTAACAGAAGCAGAAGATATTAAGAAGAGATGGCAAGAATACACAGAAGAACTGTACAAAAAAGATCTTCATGACCCAGATAATCACGATGGTGTGATCACTGACCTAGAGCCAGACATCCTGGAATGTGAAGTCAAGTGGGCCTTAGAAAGCATCACTACGAACAAAGCTAGTGGAGGTGATGGAATTCCAGTGGAGCTATTTCAAATCCTGAAAGATGATGCTGTGAAAGTGCTGCACTCAATATGCCAGCAAATTTGGAAAACTCAGCAGTGGCCACAGGACTGGAAAAGGTCAGTTTTCACTCCAATCCCAAAGAAAGGCAATGCCAAAGAATGCTCAAACTACTGCACAATTGCACTCATCTCACACGCTAGTAAAGTAATGCTCAAAATTCTCCAAGCCAGGCTTCAGCAATACATGAACCGTGAACTTCCAGATGTTCAAGCTGGTTTTAGAAAAAGCAGAGGAACCAGAGATCAAATTGCCAACATCCGCTGGATCATTGAAAAAGCAAGAGAGTTCCAGAAAAACATCTATTTCTGCTTTATTGACTATGCCAAAGCCTTTGACTGTGTGGATCACAAGAAACTGTGGAAAATTCTGAAAGAGATGGGAATCCCAGACCACCTCACCTGCCTCTTGAGAAACCTGTATGCAGGTCAGGAAGCTACAGTTAGAACTGGACATGGAACAATAGACTGGAACCATCCAAATAGGAAAAGGAGTACGTCAAGGCTGTATATTGTCACCCTGCTTATTTAACTTATATGCAGAGTATGTCATGAGAAACGCTGGGCTGGAAGAAGCACAAGCTGGAATCAAGATTTCCGGGAGAAATATCAATAACCTCAGATATGCAGATGACACCACCCTTATGGCAGAAAGAGAGGAGGATCTGAAAAGCCTCTTGATGAAAGTGAAAGTGGAGAGTGAAAAAGTTGGCTTAAAGCTCAACATTCAGAAAACGAAGATCATGGCATCTGGTCCCAACACTTCATGGCAAATAGATGGGGAAACAGTGTCAGACTTTATTTTTTTGGGCTCCAAAATCACTGCAGATGGTGACTGCAGCCATGAAATTAAAAGACGCTTACTCCTTAGAAGGAAAGTTATGACCAACCTAGATAGCATATTCAAAAGCAGAGACATTACTTTGCCAACAAAGGCCCATCTAGTCAAGGCTATGGTTTTTCCTGTGGTCATGTATGGATATTGAGAGTTGGACTGTGAAGAAGGCTGAGCGCTGAAGAATTGATGCTTTTGAACTGTGGTGTTGGAGAAGACTCTTGAGAGTCCCTTGGACTGCAAGGAGATCCAACCAGTCCATTCTGAAGGAGATCAGCCCTGGGATTTCTTTGGAAGGAATGATGCTAAAGCTGAAACTCCAGTACTTTGGCCACCTCATGTGAAGAGTTGACTCATTGGGAAAGACTCTGATGCTGGGAGGGATTGGGGGCAGGAGGAGAAGGGGACGACAGAGGCTGAGATGGCTGGATGGCATCACTGACTCGACGAACGTGAGTCTGAGTGAACTGCGGGAGTTGGTGATGGACAGGGAGGCCTGGCGTTCTGCAATTCATGGAGTCGCAAGGAGTTGGACATGACTGAGTGACTGAATTGAACTGAGCTGAATATTATTTTAGGGACTTCCAGGGTGGTGCAGTGGTGAAGAATCTGCCTGCCAATGCAGGAGATACAGGTTTGATCCCTAGGTCGGGAAGATCCTCTGAAGAAGGAAACAGCAGCCCACTCCAAAATATTTTTGCTGAGAAAATTCCATGGACAGAGAAGCCTGGAGGACCACATGTGTCACAAAGAGTCAGACATGACTGAGCACACAATATTATTTTACTTTGTTATATTTCTTTTGGCTCATTCTGATAAGAGGTTATTATTACCTTGCATAACCAGGTCTATCAGAGATACAAATTCATAGAGTTCTCATAACAACGAATTCATTTATTCATTAATTCAAAACCCATTTGTTGAGCACCTGCTGTGTGCCTTTTAAGCACAAAGGACACATCAGTGACTAGTAGAGGGAAACACTCCTGCCCATGCAGAGTTTATGCTCTTGTGTATGTAACAGGGAGGGAGACACTAAAAAAAAAAAAGAAGAAGAAAATTATGTGATGACAAAGAGAAATAAAAGCCAGGAAGGAAGACAAGGAGTACAGGCAGGGTGTGAATGTGTGTGTATATTGTGTGCACACGCTTGCATGCAGAGTGAGGCCACATCACATGGGGCCTCAATAAAGACTTTGGCTTTAAGCGCTATGGGAAGTTTCTAAAAGGATTTGAACAAACAACATTTTAAAAGGATCTCTCTGGTTTCTGGACAGTACATTCCAGAGAGGCAATGGAACTCGGAAGTGTGCTATTAAAATAAACTAAGAGAGAGGTGGTAGCTGCCTGGGCCAGGGCCGTGGCAGTGGAGATAGTGACGAGGGGTAAGATGCTGGATATATTAGGACGGTGGAGCCAAGAGCACTTCTCCTGGATTAAATGTGAGGAAGCAGAAAAGGCAAGGAGTCAAGAAGGACTCAAATGAAATGTTGGAATTACTATCCCCTGGGATGAGATTGCCGTAGAGGACGGCATGGCAACCCATTACAGAATTCTTGCCTGGAGAATCCCATGGACAGAGGAGCCTGGAAAGCTACAGTCTATGGGGTTGCAAAGAGTCAGACACGACTGAAGTGAATTAGCATGCCTGGACGGGATGAGGTACTGTCCCAGGTGGCACTAGTGGTAAAGATCCCATGGACAGGGGAGCCTGGTGGGCTACAGTACGTGGGGTCACAAAGAGTTGGACATGACTGTAGTGACTTAGCATGCACCCAGGGGATGAAATACAGTGTAGGGGAGCAAGTTTTTACAGGTAGATAAGGAGTTAAATTTTAGGCACATGAAGTCAGAGATACCAAGAAGCAGCCATCTGGATGGAAAAGATCTGGATCTCAAGGAAGGAATTTGGGTCAGAAACATGGATTTGGAGTTATAAGCCTATACATGACATATGAGGCCCAAACTAAATGGCATTATCAATGGAAGGTCCTGGAGACTGGCTCAAAGACGAGATCCAGGGATGTGCAAACTGTAAGTGGTCAGGGAGATGCTGCTGCTGATAAGTCGCTTCAGTTGTGTCTGACTCTGTGCAACCCCATAGACAGCAGCCCACCAGGCTCCCCCGTCCCTGGGATGTTCCAGGCAAGAATACTGGAGTGGGTTGCCATTTCCTTCTCCAATGCATGAAAGTGAAAAGTGAAAGTGAAGTCACTCAGTTGTGTCCGACTCGTAGTGACCCCATGGACTGTAGCCCACCAGGTTCCCCCATCCGTGGGATTTTCCAGGCAAGAGTACTGGAGTGGGGTGCCATCGCCTTCTCCATCAGGGAGATGAAGAGAAGCTAAATCAGAAGATGGACAGAGCGGCCAGTGACTGACCATGGCCGCAGACCAGGAGCGTGTGTCCTGTAGGTCAAAGGAGACATGGTTTCAGGGGAGGGAGTGACCAATTGTGTCAGATGTGACCAATTCAGAAGACATAATGGATGCAGTTTCAATCCTTGGGTCAGAAAGATCCCCTGGAGGAGGGGATGGCAACCCACTCCAGTATTCTTGCCTGGGAAATCCCATGGACAGAGGAGCTTGGCGGGCTACAGTCTATGGGGTCGCAAAGAGTTGGATGTGACTGTAGCAACTTAGCATGCACCCAGGGGATGAGATAAACTATACGGGAGACCAAGATGAGCTCATTAAGACCAAAGTGAGCATTTGAATTCACCACTGGATTGAGCAGAGTAACAGTTATCTGATTCTGTGACAGCAATTTCAGTGGAGTAGTGGAGAAGGCAATGGCACCCCACTGCAGTACTCTTGCCTGGAAGATCCCATGGATGGAGGAGCCTGGTGGGCTGCAGTCCATGGGGTCGCTAAGAGTCGGACACGACTGAGTGATTTCACTTTTACTTCTCACTTTCATGCATTGGAGAAGGAAATGGCAACCCACTCCAGTGTTCTTGCCTGGAGAATCCCAGGGACGGGGGAGCCTGGTGGGCTGCCGTCTATGGGGTCGCACAGAGTTGGACACCACTGAAGCAACTTAGCAGCAGCAGCAGTGGTGTGGTAGCTGGATGAAGGTAGATTCAGGAAAGAATGAAAGGAATTAGAGAGAGAGAGAGAAAAGGTAAATCTCAGGGGAAGAGCTTGGCTAAAAACAGGAACTTAGAAATAGGCAGGAGCTGTGTAGGAAGTAAGAGTTGTAGCTTTAAGATGAAGAGAAACAACGGGGTGTTTGTAAGCTGCAGGGAGTGATCCATGAGGCAGGGAAATTAATGACACAGAACACAGAGAGAGGTTCTCAAAAGTGTTGTGCCACTTCCTTCCTGCCTAAATATGCTCAAACCACTGTCATATTCTTCTCCAGTTTCTGTTTCTATGCCCCACGTGACAAAGCAAGGCCTAAGGCCTTAGACAAACCAGGGCACTTATGACTTTCTTAAGCCCCTGGGATCCTTAGTACAGCTAGCCATGCACAGAGTTTCATTTTGACTTTTGCTTTTGAAAAAGAAGGAAGGAAGCAAGGAAAGGAGGAAAGGAAGGAGGGAGAAGGGAAGGAGAGAAGGGGAGATAAATCATATTATATATATATATTTGACAAGTGGCTTTTTAAAAAAAAAACCTGCTTCCTTCTTTAATCTCTTAAATTTTATAACAACCCTTGGAGATGGGTATTATTTCCTTTTTTCAGATGGTAAAGTGAGTTCATTAGTGATTAAATAACATCTTTAAGATCTCAGAACTCATAATAGGCTCATTCAATTCAAACTCAGATCTATCAGACCCCAAAATATAATTTCACAGACTTCTCTGGCATAGGAAACTCACGGTAGGTTTGTGGTTGAACTCAACCTTGGAAACACAGATTGCGGCCCTCTCTCTTTTTGCTTACATGATTTCATCACTCTGTTAGCAGAGCCATCTTCAGTTGTGTGATTATTAAACATCCCATCTTCCCTCTAGTGAAAGCATTTTGTTTCAGAAGCAAATTTATTTTGCTATAAAGATGACTGTCCTAATGAGTGAAAAAGAGGCTCTCCTACATAGAACACCATCTACACATATCCTGAATTTACTGGACATCTAGAAATAAGCTTTTCCTAAGAAACAGAAAGTGAAAGTGAATGTAACTCAGTGGTGTCCTACTCTTTGCCACCCCATGGACTGTGCAGTCCATGGAATTCTCCAGGCCAGAATCCTGGAGTGGGTAGCCTTTCCCTTCTCCAGGGGATCTTCCTAAGCCAGGGATCGAACCCAGGTCTCCCGCATTGCAGGAGGATTCTTTACCAGCTGAGCCACAAGGGAAGCCTAAGAATACCAGAGACACAGAAGGACTTGTGTGATTTTACCCTTAAGAGGAGGTTAGCAGAAGGGTATCATTCTGCCCAAACACTGTGAATATGATTGAAATAGAAATGGTAACTGACAGCTGCTGACAGTGGGCTCCTGAAACCAGCAAAACCTGAGTTTATTTTTGTGTGTCCTCTTAGGCAGTTCAGCCCCAGGTCTCTTGGCTTTCTTCCTGTTGGGATATCTTGCTTCTCCTTACCAGTCTGCAAACTATCAGAAGAGAGAATTTCTCTATTGCTGTGTTTGGTGCCTTGAAACTCTAAGCTTCTTAGAGAAATGTTGATTCTCCTTTCTCAGGGAGTGCTCTGAGAAATATTGATAGTTCCACCAACTTCTTCCTGGAGGAGGAAGTCTTTTAGCATATCCCTTGCAACAAAACTGAGATGTGCCAAAATGGTTTGGCTGAGTAAGTTGGTAGGGACAGACATGTCTTGACTGTCAAACAGGTGAGTCAACTACCAATTCTTCACAAGTGGTGCATGATAGAAAAGAATGGTTGGGAAGAATTAGGCAACTGGTGAGTCCTTTGGAACATACATGATTTTTTACATTCAAATAGTCAGAGTTGTGTTAGGCATGCTGTCTTTGGAAAATTAAAAACAAAAAAAAAGGTACTCAACAAATGTTTCATGAATACCTACCAGCTATAGAATACAATTGGAGAATATACTGGAGAAGGAAATGGCAACCCACTCTAGTACTCTTGCCTAGAGAATTCCATGGACAGAGGAGCCTGGTGGGGCTGCTGTCCATGGGGTCACACAGAGTCAGACAGTACTGAAGTGACTTAGCATAGCATTAGCATAGAATACAAAGTAGTTAGATGAGTTTTCTTTTAGAATGCCCAGCCTAGGGACTTCCCTGGTGGCCCAGTGGTTAAGGCCCAGTGGTTAAGGCCCAGTGTTGCCTTCCCACAAAGGGCTTGTAGTTTCAATCACTGGTTGGGTAGTTAAGATACCATATGCCTCATAGACAAAAAAGCAAAATGTAAACCAGAAGCAATATTGTAACAAATTCAATAAAGACTTTAAAAATGGTCCACAGTAAAAAAAAAAAAAAAGAAAAACTTCAAAAAAAAAGACAAAAGGGATGATAGAATTAAAATGTCATAAACATTGTTAATCAACTATACCAAGATAAAAGTTAAAAAATAAAGTACTAGTGCAGACAAAAGAGGGAAAATTTTAAAATGCCATAAATACTCAACTATTTTATTAAAAAATAAAAAGAATGCCCAGCCTAATGGAGGAGATTGATAATTGGGTGAAAACATAAAAGAACATTAATTCCTACCATGAGACTTTTCTAAATGATTATCTCTACCATTCCACCCCCCAAAATCAGGGATGTTCCTGCTTAACAATTTCCCAGCCAACATGATGAAATATGTTATCGTGGAGAAAAGGGAAAATAAAATCATATTTCTACTTTCTTTTGCCAAAATGGAAATCAGATTATGAATTCAGCAAAATGAAACACAAAGTTGAAAGTTATCATAGCTAATCCATGGGTCGGTGACCAAGAGAACAGTAGTAGAATAAAGAATATGGGGACTTCCATGGTGGTCCAGTGGTTTAGAGTTTGCCTTCCAGTGTAGGAGGTGTAGGTTCATTCTCTGGTTGGAGAGTTAAGATCCCACATACCTCATGGACAAAAAACCAAAACATAAAACAGAAGCAATATTGTAACAAATTCAATCAAGACTTTAAAAATTATCCACATCAAAAAAAATCTTTTAATAAATAAGGAATGTGAAGAGAATATGCAAAAGTTGAAATAAGTCATCTTATTTATAAGGCTTTTGTATAAAATCTGAATATAAAGTGTTTACTGAAAGACAGAAAAAAATCTTTATGATTGAAAATCAGCTCCATAACCCAATTTTTAATAGTTTTTTCTTTCCCTCAGTTTTTTTTCCTTCCATTCTCTCTCTGGGGTTTGGTAAAGAGGTCATCCAAGATATGCAGTTTTCTTCTCCGGTTTATTTCCTTGTTTGGAGATGTTCATGACAAGGTTTTTTGGGTAGTATTCACATATTCATAAGCTACTAATCTTTCCTTTGTGATATCCTCTTCAAGGAATTCAATATATTTTTATAAGGGTTAAAAAACAATTGTCCCTAGACACTTGAGAGATATATAGTAAAAAAAACAAAAAACAAAAAACAGGAGTTATTAAGAAAATAATTAATGACTGTTTCATCTGAGTTTCCCTAGTATTTTAATTAAAAAATGTATTCCATGTAGTTTGTGGTTACACAACTGTGGGCCTGGTTACTCTGTCTTACTTATCAACAAGTTCCTATTGTTTGAAGTGACCTTTAATTTCTCTTGATACTTATTTTAAACTAAAACTTCCTCTTTCATATTCGTAAGGAAGGATTATATAAATGTCACCTATTTAGCAGCACTAATATTACTTTTTCATTTTTTAATGCTGCTTTTGGATGCTTAGTTGCCAGTATTTTACAAGCTGAAGGCTGCTCTTGTGCAATTGTTTTTACCTGTTAAGTCACTGTTTCCACATTAATAATAGAGTAAGATATCAGGCTTCAGTTTAGATTAGGACAGTACCTAATGTCTTTTCCACATTTACTTCAAGCCTGGAGAAGACTTCCTCTCTTGTTTTCATGGGAATTTTATGAATTCGAATATGTATATTTTTCCAGCTGTAGTATTTTAATTGCAATTGGAAATTACCAGTTGAGATATCATTTTTCTTAAGAAAAATTTCCTAATACTAAATCCTAGCAGTTAAAGCTGACTTCAACTACTCAAGTGGCATGATTTCCTTATGCTTGCCTTAGAATTTTTTGATTTTTCCTTCAGTTATTTTCATTGATACTTCTAGGTCAGTGAGACGTTCAATTATATTTTTCTCCTATAAGCCGCCTTTTCATAAGTGGAATTTTCTTCTTTTTGTATGAGTGTGATGTATCCCCAGGACTTTTCTAATGGCTTAGCTGGTTAAGAATCTGCCTGCAATGCAGGAGACTCAGGTTTGATCCCTGGGTCAGGAAGATCTCCTGGAGGAAGAAATGGCAACCCATTCCAGTATTCTTGCCTGGAGAATCCCATGGACAGAGGAGCCTGGCTAGCTACAGTCCATGAAGTCACAAAGAATTGGACACGACTGAGCATGCACATTGACTATTGTCTGTGATATATCCCTTGAATAGGTGATTAAGATAAATATAAGCTTTCTTGGTTAATATTGCTGAAATGAACCCATTTGATCTGAATCCTATTTTTGATTACAAGTGAGGCTTCTTGATAGCAGATAGCACACGTTTATGTCAGTCAGTTCAGTTCAGTCGCTCAGTCGTGTCCGATTCTTTGCGACCCCATGAATTGCAGCACGCCAGGCCTCCCTATCCATCACCAACTCCCGGAGTTCACTCAGACTCATGTCCATTGAGTCGGTGATGCCATCCAACCATCTCATCCTCTGTCGTCCCCTTCTCCTCCTGCCCCCAATGCCTCCCAGCATCAGAGTCTTTTCCAATGAGTCAACTCTTCGCATGAGGTGGCCAAAGTACTGGAGTTTCAGCTTTAGCATCATTCCTTCCAAAGAACACCCAGGACTGATCTCCTTTAGGATGGACTGGTTGGATCTCCTTGCAGTCCAAGGGACTCTCAAGAGTCTTCTCCAACACCACAGTTCAAAAGCATCAATTCTTCGGCGCTCAGCTTTCTTCACAGTCCAACTCTCAATATCCATACATGACCACTGGAAAAACCATAGCCGTAACTAGATGGACCTTTGCTGGCAAAGTAATGTCTCTGTTTTTGAATATGCTATCTAGGTTGGTCATAACTTTCCTTCTAAGGAGTAAGCATCTTTTAATTTCATGGCTGCGGTCACCATCTGCAGTGATTTTGGAGCCCCAAAAAATAAAGTCTGACACTGTTTCCAGTGTTTCCCCATCTATTTGCCATGAAGTGTTGGGACCAGATGCCATGATCTTCGTTTTCTGAATGTTGAGCTTTAAGCCAACTTTTTCACTCTCCTCTTTCACTTTCATCAAGAGGCTTTTTAGTTCCTCTTCACTTTCTGCCATAAGGGTGGTGTCTTTATCTGAGGTGCATATCTGAGGTTCTCCCAGCAATCTTGATTCCAGCTTGTGCTTCTTCCAGCCCAGCGTTTCTCATGACATACTCTGCATATAAGTTAAATAAGCAGGGTGACAATATACAGCTTTGACATACTCCTTTTCCTATTTGGAACTAGTCTGTTGTTCCATGTCCAGTTCTAACTTTTGCTTCCTGACATGCATATAGGTTTCTCAAGAGGCAGGTCAGGTGGCCTGGTATTCCCATCTCTTGAAGAATTTTCCACAGTTTCTTGTGATCCACACAGTCAAAGGCTTTGGCATAGTCAATAAAGCAGAAATAGATGTTTTTCTTGAACTCTCTTGCTTTTTCCATGATCCAGCAGATGTTGGCCCAAAGAAAAGTTCATGGTGGTGATCTATTATAGCAGCAAGTCTTAGTCTTTGATTATTTTCAGTTAAATTGTTTCCCATTATGTGTTTAATAGACTAGCTCAAACAGACATCCAGGGTTAAGTGGAAGGTTGTGGAGTTCACATGGCACTGTATAGAGTCATTACAAAAGACTTTTTCCTGCAGAGCACCTCTTTGTTGTTGTTGAGGAATCTCCTCTTGCTTCCAAGAAAAGATGATGGTGTTTGTTTGTTTGTTTGTTTTAGTGGGGAGCCTGAGCAGGTGGGAGTTGGGATAGTTGTGTCTGCTAATTAGTTCAGGGAATCACTCTATTAGCTAAGTTCAGGCTCTTCACCTGTAAAGAGTGAGGCGGGATGAAAAGTGAGACAAGCTGGGAGCTGTGGCTCTGCTGCAAGTGCTTGTGCCTGGACAGAAGTCTCCTCGAGCCATAGAATACAAAGAAGCTATATGATACCAAAAATAATTGCATGCATTGTGCATTGCGTAGTTGGGGCAAATTATGAACAAGATGCAAAAGAGACCAAAAACCCAACTTCTTCTAAAGTGTCAGGAGCAGAAGCAGGGTACTACTGCTCATGCTCTCTGCATATGGCACCACCAAGGGGGTGGGCAGACCATCGAAGCCACCTATCTGCCTCAACTCCTGGACCTGCCCTCACCCTCACACCATTTAAGGGAATGGCTTGGCAACCTCCCAGGGAGCAAGTGAGAGAGGAAACCTCTACTTTGTTTTGTTCCCTCATGCTGCAGCAGAGACCCCAATAAAATGTTGCCTGAATCTGGTCTGGCCTCTTATCAATTTCTACTGACTAAAGTGTCTATGAACCGAGGCTGGTATCAAGAGGATCCTGAAGTTCTTTCTAGCTTAGAAATTAACTTATCTTCTCTAATTTTACCTACAGATTACCATTTTTTCCCCCCTGAATTTGTAGTTGATGAAATCCTTTAAAGCAGCCTGTAGAAACTAGGAGAAAGTATCTACTGCCCCAGAGAGCCAAATTTTGAAACCATCCTCATTCTGAGTATTTTCTGCTTTGAAAGAACATGCTGAGTAGGTCTGCAGGCAGCTATTAGATTGTAAGGCAAGCTGCAGGAGTTAATGATGGTGTTCTCACCCAAGAGCCTAGAAAAGAGTTGACTTCGTGAATATATGACAGTAGCAATTTAATTGTACCACAAAGGAAGTTACATTTAGCATCTGTAAGCTAAAATCTTGGCATCTGATCTCATTGGGAAACAGGATTGGGAAACAGAGAGACTTCACTCTTAAAGTGAAGTTGCTCAGTCGTGTCCAACTCTTTGCAACCCCGTGGACTGTAGCCTACCAGGCTCCTCTGTCTATGGGGTTTTCCAGGCAAGAATACTGGAGTGGGTTGCCATTTCTGATCTCATTACTTCATGGCAAATAGAAACAGTGACATATTTTATTTTCTTGGGCTCCAAAATCACTACAGATGGTAACTGCAGCCATGAAGTTAAAAGACACTTGCTCCTTGAAAGAAAAACTATGGTAAACCTAGACAGTGTATTAAGAAGCAGAGATGTCACTTTGCCAGCAAAGATCGGTATAGTCAAAGCTATGGTTTTTCTAGTAATCATGTATGGATGTGAGAGTTTGACCATAAAGAAGGCTGAGTGCCAAATAATTGATGCTTTTGACTTGTGGTACTGGAGAAGATTCTTGAGAGTCCCTTGGACAGAAAGAAGATCAAACCAGTCAATCCTAAAGGAGATCAACCTTGTATATTCTTTGGACAGACGGATGCTGAATCTGAAGCTCAAGTACTTTGGCCACCTGATGTAAAGAGCCAACTCACTGAAGGTCCTGATGCTGGGTATGATTGAAGGCAAAAGGAGAAGAGGGTGGCAGAGGATGAGATGGTTGGATGGCATCACCAACTCAGTGGACTTGAGTTTGAGCAAAGTTTAGGAAATAGTGAAGGACAGGGAAGCCTGGCATGCTGCACTCTGTGGGGTTGCAAAGAGCTGAACATGACTTAGCAACTGGACAACAACAACATATTACGATTAAAAGCTGACTGGAAATTGAATTTTATTGTCTCATCACTTTAAAATATTGTTTGTTTCCCCCATCATGTCTGCTTACTTCAAACTTCAAAGTAAGGTTGATAGACTGTTCTATGAGCAGTTTTCAGTTATGTTGCCCAGGCCATTCAGTTTTATTTAACGAAGCAAACAGTTAATAGTATCACACATAGAATGGGTCGCTATTAACCATGCTTTTTTCATTTAAATAAAGAGCCACTGATGATGATGATCCTAAAGGGAAACTGCCAGTGACACAGAAAGAAAAGCCACCCAAGTGTCAATTCTGGAAGGTATAGATGTCACTGTTCATTCTAAAGTAGAATTTCTCTGTCTTCTTCAGGAGACATCAGATGCATTTACTTCTTTCCTTGTATGTCATGGAAACAGTGAACTTTTTTCTTATCCATATTTCTTAGTACATGGGCCACTTTTAATGATGATCAATTTTGCTTACTGGTCCATAGTGCTTGTAAAATACTATTTTTCTTAATGGAGCTATCTAAGGATATGAGGGAGAAACATGGAAAACATTTAAATGCTGAGAAATACCAGTACCTAATTCTAAAATCTGACCTTAGGCGAATAGCACAGTGAATGGAGATAATCTTTGTTTCACAAAATACATTTTAAATACAAAATGAAAACTGAAGGAGTATGAAACTAAGAGCAGTCATAAAAGAAAATTACATGATTCAGTTATATAATATGTGGTTGTATTTGATCATTTTGTGCTTCTGCTTACATATCTGAAATTAATGAAATTAATGAACTGGCTTCTCTATTATGACAATTAGAAGAAAGGCACCCACTAACTTTGTATTTAGAAGTATTATTCTCATTATATTCTGGAAGTGGTTTCAGAAATATTTTACCATGAAGCTATTAGTGTATCAAAAGTTACCAAGATGACTTTAAGTAAGGGAAAATGTACTCTCCTACAATTTAAATTTTATCCTTGACTTTCTATTATCTATATATCCATCCCTTCTCCTTCAGATGAATCTGAAACATTGGATATAAAAAGAATATGTTTTTAAGCTCATCTCATAGAATTTCGGAAAAGACAGAAAGGCTGCTTTACCTTCCAATGTTAATTATTAATAACAGTGGTATCTGATTATTAATCATCTCATGTACTAATAGTGAGGTCATTTTAAAATGTCATCTTGTGGGAAATCTAGTCCAAAATGAAAGTAAGAGTTTTAAGTCCCAGTTCAGTGGTAAGTATGTGCTATACTGCTGGTTTAGTTGGAGAGTTCAGACCTTCTCTTTAGGCTGCCCTTGGGTTTACATCTCCTGTTAATGCATCTTCTGAGAATCTGCTTGTGTCATTTCTGCTTCAGACATTATCATTAAGGATAAAACATTTCAAGTCTGAAATTACAGGTGATTATGTTCATACAGTTGGAAGAATAGTAGATTAATCTAAAAAACAGCACATTTTGTATGTATGCATTGACTCCCATTTCCATAGTGAAAGGATTTTTATGCTGCTAGGATGTCATGTTACTGTCGTCAGACTCTAGTTCACCCATTGATAATGACAATTGCATTGATTGCTTCAGCATCAGCTGACCTTCTGTGAATAAAGAGCTTCACAGAGCAGACTTCATTCAAAAAATCAGACCTAGATTTGCTGATACTTCTCGTTCAGTCCCCAAAGTCTCTATACATTTTTAAACTGAAATGTTATCTTGAGATAGAAATTTTCTTGAGATTGAGAAATGGAGGCTTGCTCTATATGTTTAAATAGTTTTTTTTAGACTTCATGATTCTTTACGTAGACATTTATTGTTATTTTTATGTGTTACTTAAGCAGCTTATGATTGAGAGTATTGCTTCTCCTACTCCAAGTTTAAGACCTGTCTGCTCCCCAGGACTTTACCTGTTTCTCTCTCTCCAGCCCACTCCTCTGCTATGTTTAGGTATTTCTCATATTAGGAAGTTAATCGTGAAATCTGTTAATTTAAATTGAACTAAGCCATATGATCTCCATGTTGATATGAAAAAGTAATAAAAGGTTAGGCATCACAGCACCAAGTCAATAAAAGGGTGAAAGAGTGACCTTCCCAACAACTGAGGCTGTGGAATAAGGCCAATGTGGATTTGATTGAGTTGCAAATTTGTCACTTTCTAGTTGTGTGATTTTGATCAAGGTATTTCATTTCTTCAAGTCCATTTCTCACATTCATGAAAGGTGTTGATAATGCTTCCTTGGTAGCAGTTTTATGATGAACAAATAAGATATTTAAAAAAGGAACTTATTATAGTATATTATTATTATTTTTATCATTATGCTGAGTCAGTGGAAAATGACTCAAACTAGAGATTACTAGACTTCGTTTATGAACATGATGACCTAAGAGAAAGAAAACTTACTTTCCTGACATAAACAGTAAGAGACAAAGTCAAATGTATGAAACCACTGTTGTCAAATATTGAGCCATAAGCAGTGTAAGACTGTGATTCCTGAGAGCAGAGAGACAAATGAAATGAATTCAAACACATAACCCCTCTGGCTTTCTGACTCGAAGCATATTTTGGAATGTGGTATAGGGAGGACTGTCTTCTATCTTTAGCAAAGCAGGTTATTCTTCATGAGTTGAAGAGACTGAAATCAGAATTTAGCGAGGTCATGTTACCTGGAAATTGTAAAGTGGAGTTCTGGAAAGGAGTGAGGTAAGCAAAAAAAAAAAAAAAAAAAAAATCTGCATAGGGGTTCATTTGAGCCTTTGCTGAATCTTAATATGTGCGTGTATGTGGTGAAACTCTAAAAGGCAGGGCAGAGAACCAGAAAGATGTATGCTGAATACAGAACAGGGAACTTTTTGAGTGCTGGTCAGTTAAGAGTGGAGAGTCTTTGTTGATCGAACACATTATAGACAACTTAGAAAGGTCATGCCTTTATAGTAGGACTAAATTTCATCTAGAATAAAGATTATTCTTAACTTACTCTAACAAAGAATAAAAATAAGTCTTAAATGATCAAGTAATCCAAAAATAACTAAATTACTTGCTAAAACAAATGTCAATACTGTTTAAAAAATACAACTAAATCCAGATATTCCTTGTCATTACTTACAATATCCAGTATCCAATCAAAAGCTACTCTATGTGGCAAGAACTAGAATAGAGTAATTGATAACCAGGAAACAGAACCAGGAACCAAAGAGATGATAATATACAAGGACTTCTAAATGGGCCCTGTTAATAGTTCAGAAATTTAATGAAAAACATGAATGTAATGGCAATAGATGTAGAAAAGAAAAACAAGACAAAAATGGAATGAAAGACTTGAAAGTGAAAAAAATACAGTACTTGAAATGAGAAATATATGAGAGATTATTGTTAGAAATTATGAAGGAAAGCATCTTAGATGAAAGACGAAGGGAAAAAGACTTGAATGAAAGATAGAGGGGAAAAGACTGAATCAACTGACAAAGGATATTTAGATCCCAGGAGGTGATATCTGAAAAAAAAAAAAAAAAAGGGAAGAATTTTGAAGCCAGATGAGCGTGAAGAAAAACATGCCAAACCACATCATAGTCAAATTGCTAAAAATAAATGATAGAAGAAATTAGAAGCTATCAGGGAAAAATAATACAGGAGGAAAAAGGATGATCTCAGACTTTATTTTCAGAAGATGATGGAGAAACAACTCTATCAGAGAAAAAACCCAATAAAGATATCATTTAAACATGGAGATGGAGTTTTTCAGACACACTGAAGCTAGTAGATTTCATTGCAGGCATACCAACACTACAACAAATGTGACAGGAAGTTCTTCAGATGGAAGGAAAGGGACACAAGATGGAAACTTGCATCTACATCAGTTCAGTTCAGTTGCTCAGTCATGTCCGACTCTTTGTGACCCCGTGAACTGCAGCACGCCAGGTCTCCTTGTCCATCACCAACTCCCGGAGTTTACCCAAACTCATGTCCAGTGAATCTGTGATGCCATCCAACCATCTTATCCTCTGTTGTCCCCTTCTCCTCCTGCCCTCAATCTTTCCCAGAATCAGGGTCTTTTCCAATGAGTTAGCTCTTTGCATCAGGTGGCCAAAGTATTGGAGCTTCAGCTTCAACATCAGTCCTTCCAATGAACACCCAGGACTGATCTCCTTTAGGATGGACTGGTTGGATCTCCTTGCAGTCCAAGGGACTCTCAAGAGTCTTCTCCAACACCAGAGTTCAAAAGCACCAATTCTTTAGTGCTCAGCTTTCTTTATAGTCCAAATCTCATATCCATACATGACCACTGGAAAAACCATAGCCTTGATTAGACAGACCTTTGTTGGCAAAGTAATGTCTCTGCTTTTGAATATGCTATCTAGGTTGGTCATAACTTTCCTTCCAAGAAGTAAGCATCTTTTAATTTCATGGCTGCAATCACCATCCACAGTGATTTTGGAGCCCCCCAAAACAAAGTCAGCCACTGTTTCCACTGTTACCCCATCTATTGTCCATGAAGTGATGGGACCGGATGCCATAATCTTCATTTTCTGAATGTTGAGCTTTAAGCCAACTTTTTCACTCTCCTCTTTCACTTTCATCAGGAGGCTTTTTAGTTCCTCTTCACTTTCTGCCATAAGGGTGGTGTAATCTGCATATCTGAGGTTATTGATATTTCTCCCAGCAATCTTGATTCCAGCTTGTGCTTCTTCCAGCCCAGCGTTTCTCATAATGTAGTCTGCATAGAAATTAAATAAGCAAGGTGACAATATACAGCCTTGATGTACTCCTTTCCCTATTTGGAACCAGTCTGTTGTTTCATGTCCAGTTCTAACTGTTGCTTCCTGACCTGCATGTACGTTTCTCAAGAGGCAGGTGAGGTGGTCTGGTATTCCCATCTCTTTCAGAATTTTCCACATTTTCTTGTGATGCACACAGTCAAAGGCTTTGGCATAGTCAATAAAGCAGAAATAGATGTTTTTCTGGAACTCTCTTGCTTTTTCAATGATCCAGCAGATGTTGGCAATTTGATCTCTGGTTCTTCTTTTCTAAAACCAGCTTGAATGTCTGGAAGTTCACGGTTCATGTATTGCTGAAGCCTAGCTTAGAGAATTTTGAGCATTACTTTACTAGCGTGTGAGATGAGTGCAATTGTGCGGTAGTTTGAGCATTCTTTGGCATTGCCTTTGGAATTGGAATGAAAACTGACCTTTTCTAGTCCTTGGCCACTGCTGAATTTTCCAAATTTGCTGACATATTGAGTGCAGCACTTTCATCTACATAAAGGAATGAAGAGCCAGAAATATTAAATATGTAATAGGACAGATTTTTTCCAATTTAAAACATTTCTTTAGAACATAATTGACTATTTAATAACAATTTATAAAAGTGTATTGTGAGATTTTTAACACATATAGACATAAAATGTATGTTAATAATAGCACAAAGGACAGAAGTTAAAGTGGAAGCATTGTTGTTCAGTTGCTCAGTTATGTCTGAGTCTGCAACCCTGTGGACTGCAGCATACCAGGCTTCCCTGTTCTTCACCATCTCCTGGAGCTGCACAAACTCATGTCCATCGAGTCAGTGATGCCATCCAACCATCTCATCCTCTGTCATCCCCTTCTCCTCCTGCCTTCAATCTTTCCCAGCATCAGGGGCTTTTCCAATGAGTCAACTCTTCACATCACATGGCCAATTATTGGAGTTTCAGCTTCAGCATCAGTCCTTCCAATGAAGATTCAGGATTGGTATCCTTTAGAATTGACTTGTTTGATCTCCTTGCAGTCCAAGGGACTCATGAGTCTTCTCTAACACCACAGTTCAAAACCATCAGTTCTTTGGTACTCAGCCTTCTTTATGGTCCAAGTATCAAATCCATACATGACTATTGGAAAAACCATAGTTTTGACTAGACAGACCTTTGTTGGCAAAGTAATGTCTCTGCTTTCAATGAGCTCTCTAGGTTGGTCATAGCTTTTCTTCCAAGGAGCAAGCGTCTTTTAATTTCATGGCTACAGTCACATCTGCAGTGATTTTGGAGCCCAAGAAAATAAAGTCTGTCACTGTTACATTGTTTCCACATCTATTTGCCATGAAGTGATGGGACTGGATGCCATGATCTTAGTTTTCTGAATGTTGAGTTTTAAGCCAACTTTTTCACTCTCCTTTTTCACTTTCATCAAGAGGCTGTTTAATTCCTCTTTGCTTTCTGCCATAAGGGTGGTGTCATCTGTGTCTTTGAGGTTATTGATATTTCTCCTGGAAATCTTGATTTCAGCTTATGCTTCATCCAGTAAGGCATTTCTCATGATATACTCTGTATATACGTTAAATAAGCAGGGTGACAATATACAACCTTGACTTACTTGTTTCTCTATTTGGAACCAGTCTGTTGTTCCATGTCCAGTTCTAACTGTTGCTTCTTGACCTGCATACAGATTTCTCTGGAGGCAGGTAAGGTGGTCTAGTATTCCCATCTCTGAAGAATTTCCCACAGTTTATTGTGATCTACACAGTTAGAGGCTTTGGTGTAGTCAATAAAGCAACAATAGATGTTTTTCTGGAACTTTCTTGCTTTTTTGATGATCCAACAGGTTTTGGCAATTTGATCTCTGGTTCCTCTGCCTTTTCTAAATCCAGCTTGAACACCTGGAAGTTCACGGTTCATGTACTGTTGAGGCCTGGCTTGGAGAATTTTGATCATTTTATTGCTTGCGTGTGAGATGAGTATAATTGCTCAATAGTTTGAACATTCTTTAGCTTTGCCTTTCTTTGGGATTGGATTGAAAACGGAGTCATAGGCATAAAGGTATAACACTTCATAGAGGAAAATCCTCATAAAGCTAGGACAGGTAAAGATTTCATGCATTAAATATTTAAAAGGATGAACCATAAAAATAATTGGTAAATTGGACTTCATCAACATTATAAACTTGTGTTCTTTCTAAATAAAATAAGGCAAGTCACAGACCAGATGAAAATATTAGAAAAACATATATTTGATAAAATTTGTACCTGTGATTATATAAAGAACTGCTACAGCTCAGTAGTAAGAAAACTATATCTCAATTAAAACTGGCAAAAGATTTAGACAAACATTTTAGGGAAGAAGGAATAATCAACTGGCACTGGAAAAGTCATTGAGAAAATACAAATGAAAAGTCACAGTGAGAGGAATTGGAGGAATCAACCTTCCTGACTTCAGACTATATTACAAACCTAGAGTAATCAAGACAGTATGGTACTGGCACAAAAGCAAATATAAATCAATGGAGTGAGATTGAAAGCCCAGAGATAAATCCACACATCTATAGGCACCTTATCTTTGACAACAAAGGCAAGAATATACAATGAAGGAAAGACAATCTCCTTAGTAAGTGGTGCTGGGAAAACTAGACAGCTATGTGTAAGGGAATGACTTTAGAACACTTCCTAATACTATACACAAAAATAATCTCAAAATGGATGAAAGACATAAATGTAAGGCCAGAGACTATAAAACTCTTAAAGGAAAACATCAGCAATATACTCTTTGACATAAATCTCAGCAAGATCCTCTTTGACCCACCTCCTAGAGTAATGGAAATAAAAACAAAAATAAACTAGTGGGACCTAATTAAAGTTAAAAGCTTTTGCACAGCAAAGGAAACTACAAACAAGATGAAAAGACCACCCTCAGAATGAGAGAAAATAATTTTAGTTAAAGCAACTGACAAAGAATTAATCTCCAAAATATACAAGCAGCTCACACAGCTCAATATCAGAAAAACAAACAACCCAATCAAAATATGGGTGGAAGACCTAAGTAGACATTTCTCCAAAGAAGACATACAGATGGCCAACAAACACATGAAATGACGCTCAGCATTGCTCATTATTAGGGAAATGCAAATCAAAACTATGATGAGATATCACCACACACTGGTCAGGATGGCCATCATCAAAATATCTATAAACAATGAGTGCTGGAGAGAATGTGGATAAAAGCTAACCCTCTGGCACTATTAGTGGAAATGTAAATTGATTCAGCCACTATGGTGAACAGTATGGACAGTCCTTAAAAAAACTAGGAATAAAACTACTATAGGACTCAAGAATCCCATTACTGGGCAGATACCCTGAGAAAACCATAGTTCAAAAAGACACCCGCACCCCAATGTTTGTGCAGCACTATTTGCAGTAGCCAGCACATGGAAGCAGCCTATATGTCCATTGACAGATGAATAGATAAAGAAGTTGTGATACATATATGCAATGGAGTATTACTCAGCCATTAAAAGGAATAAAATTGAGTTAGTTGTACTGAGGTGGATGAACCTAGCCAGAGTCTGTTATACAGAGTGAAGTAAGTCAGAAAGAGAAAAATAAAATTATATATTAGTGCACATATATGGTATCTGTAGAAATGGTGCTGATGGATCTATTTGCAGAGCAGGAATAGAGATGCAGACATAGAGGATGGTCTTATGGATACAGCCAGAGAAGCGGAGAGGGTGATGAATTTAAAGAGTACCATTGCCATATAAGACTTCCCTGGTGGCTCAGATGGTAAAGCGTCTGTCTAGAATGTGGGAGACCTAGGTTCGATCCCTGGGTTGGGAAGATCCCCTGGAGAAGGAAATAGCAATCCACACCAGGACTATTGCCTGGAAAATCTCACAGACAGAGGAGACTGGTAGCTACAGCCCATGGGGTTGCAAAGAGTCGGACACGACTGAGCGACTTCGCTTCACTATTGCCATATAAACAGTACCACGTGTAAAACAGACAGCTAGTGGGAAGCTGTTGAGTAACACAGGGACATCAGCTCAGGGCTCTGTGATGACCTAGAGAGTGGGATGGTGAAGAGGTGGGAGGGAAACTCAAGAGGAAGGGATGTATGTATACTTGTGGCTGATTCACACTCTTGTACAGCAGACACTAACACAACATTGTAAAGCAGTTATCCTTCAATGCAAAATAAAAATTACAATTAAAACATCACAATAAGATACCACCTCACACCCACTAGAATAATTACAATTAAAAAGATCAACACCGCCAAGTGTTGATGAGGAGATGGAGCAGCTAGAAGTCTCATGCATTGCTGGTGGGGATACAAAAATGTAATAGCCTCTTTGGAAAATAGTTTAGCTGTTTCCTGTATCATTGAACATATATTCAGCATGCAGTTCAGCAAGTCTACTCAATATTTGCCCTTCAGGAATTGAAATTATGTGTCCACACACATGCCTGTAAATAAGTGTTAATAGCATCTTTATTCATAATAGCACCATACTGGGAACTATGTCTCAGAAACCGGTGAAAGGATAAACAAATAGTTTTATATCTTATGATGGAAGATTATTCATCAATAGAGAAAAAGAAACTACTGATGGACGCGATATCATTGATGAATCTCAAAGACATAATACTGAGAAAAATAAGCCAAGCACAAAGGAGAACTTACTTATTTATGTGAAAATGTAGAAGAAACACATGTAATCTAGAGAGACAGAAGCAGAGCAGTGCTGGCCTGATGCTGGGAGCAATGAGGCTGATTGCAATGAGGCGCCAGCATGCTTTGTGGGGGTGTATGGAAATGTTCTTGATTATAGCCTAATATTGATTATAGCCTAATATTTGTTTTACAAGTGTATACATTTATCAGAACTCTTAAGAGTATCATGTATTTCTCTTTCTCTGAGTATTTTTTACTGTATGCAAGTTCAGTTCAGTTCAGTTCAGTTCAGTTGCTCAGTCGTGTCCGACTTCGCAACCCCATGAATCGCAGCACTCCAGGCCTCCCTGTCCATCACCAACTCCTGGAGTTCACTCAGACTCACATCCATCGAGTCAGTCATGCCATCCAGCCATCTCATCCTCTGTCGTCCCCTTCTCCTCTTGCCCCCAATCCCTCCCAGCATCAGAGTCTTTTCCAATGAGTCAACTCTTCACATGAGGTGGCCAAAGTACTGGAGTTTCAGCTTTAGCATCATTCCCTCCAAACAAATCCCAGGGCTGATCTCCTTCAGAATGGACTGGTTGGATCTCCTTGCAGTCCAAGGGACTCTCAAGAGTCTTCTCCAACACCACAGTTCAAAAGCATCAATTCTTCAGCGCTTAGCCTTCTTCACAGTCCAACTCTCACATCCATACATAACCACAGGAAAAACCATAGCCTTGACTAGACGAACCTTTGTTGGCAAAGTAATGTCTCTGCTTTTGAATATGCTATCTAGGTTGGTCATAACTTTCCTTCCAAGGAGTAAGGTTCGTGACATTGTATGCAAGTTACCCCTCAATAAAATTGATTATAAAAATGGGCTTATGAGTAATTGACTAACTTTAATCTCCAAGCTAAGTTTTTTGCATTAATAAAAGTAATGTGTCTCTGGGATCTTAAAAGCTTTTTGCATATGCTTTCATTTAACCCTTGTAATAAGCCAGAAATGTATATTTTAGTTTATTTATTAATAAATACTTGCTTAGGATAAATAGATTACTCAAATTCTTTTTTTTTTCTTCTAAATTCTCAGATATATTAAGGTTTGAAATTTAAGTCTTCCATCTTTTTTGTTTTTTCTACTCTTGTAAGTGGCAGCCCTCTGAAAGAAAGAGCAAAGGACACTATGATCTAACATTAAAGCTCATTCCCATCCCTCCTGGAGAGGAGCCTGTAAGCTTTGAGGGCTTTGCTACCTCTAATTTTAGATAAGCAGACTAAGAGAGAGGTACAACAGAGTAGGAATATGAGTCAGTAACATAGTAGGGAAAGAACTCAAAGGAAGGCCTTTGAGATGGCTCCTTAAATTGAGATGCTGTGATTTAAGAAATCACTGATTATTAATATTCATGTTTACGACTGAACTTAATTAAGATCTCAAGTAACTTTTACTTGGGAAGACAAACAGAGAAGAAGAATTTCAGAAATGCATTTCTTTAATTGAAGACAAAGTGACATTAATCCTCTAAGCGATTTTAGCTATGAGCTTAGTTGGTGCTTGCTTTATTTTCCTGTTTAAATAAACTTGGATAAGCAGTTGGATCAAAAGAAAAAGTATGGCATTATAGCTTATTTGTAAAAATCCCAGAAATTATTATAAACTGACTCTGTTCTTAACTTTTACCAGATTAGCAGTGATGAGATTCTGGGCTTTCTGTCTGCCACCTATTTACCGATCTTATCTACCTATCTTATTTAGTCCCAAGAACTCAGTAGTAGACTCATGATTATCCTGAATTTAAAAATGAGGTTTAATATAAATACACTTACTAATTATTTGTATTTCCCAGTTTTCTGTAATGAACCCCGCTGACTATAGAATAAAAAGAAATGTGCTTATTTACTGTGTGTGTGCTTAGTCACTCAGTCGTGTCTGACTCTTTGCGACCCCATGGACTGTAGCCTGGCAGACTCCCCTGTCTATGGAATTCTCCAGGCAAGAATACTGGAGTGGGTTGCCATGCCCTTCTCAAGGGGATCTTTCTGACCCAGGGAAGTATGTACTATAAATTGAATTAAATTTGTTTAAAAATTTTTTTTTTTTTTTTTTGTTTAAAAATTTTTTATGAAAATTTTAGGGAGTGGTTTCTAATACTTGGCAAAAATTTAATGCTTCCTGTTTCACTTCAGAAGAGGGAATAACTTTAATCAAGTTGATTGCAAAACAACTTTCTGGAAATAGAATTCTATTTGTCCCTTCATGTTTTAATATTAAATTAGAATATGTTTTGCAAAATGTTTTAGGTTATGGAAAAGCAACAATAGTATTCTGAAATTCTAACTTTGGAGACTTTATGTTTTAAAAATGGAAAATGATAGAATAATATACTGTTAGTAGATAAGGGAGGGTTCAGTATTGTGAAGAACAGTGCTAGGATTTAAAAAAAAGGTTAAATTTTGCAAAGTCTCACGACAGGGGTCAAACATTTCCATTCTGTCATACCACCTGCATAATATTAATAAAATAAGTATTTTCAGCGTGGGGATGTGATGTACCTGGTTTGTTTACTTGCCCACAGTAGCATAAATATTTAAAAGTACAACAAATGGTGATTAGGGAACAAGATGCATAGCATCTAAATAGCTAGTCTGCTTATTTCTATCTGCCCCCATCCTGTCCTTCCTCCAGTAAACTGTGACAAAGAAGTCCGCAAATCTGGTTATATGGATCTGTTCTTATCACTCAGGGCTCTGCCATCTCACAGCAATAAATAGCTTGACCTCCACTGAAGTAAGGAGCAATACATTTTCTGATTATTTATACTTTGAAGTTTGCTGTAATGAACACCCCCTGATTTATATAATAAAAAAGTTCAATATAGTTATTTATTTTCTACTGTGAATGGAGTTTGATTTATTGAAACAAATTTAAATTTTAAAAAGGAATGGCATCAACAATTCAAGCTGCTACAGTAAATGAACTGATTGAAGTTGTCCTTGGTACAATCAGAACCTTAAATTATATCCTGGGCAGGTAGGATGGTTGTGGGGAGCTTACTGACTAAAACTCTTCCTGAGTGTCTCAGAAAAATTGGATCCCTTTTCTTCAAAAGTGGTTAAATCTGTTCCACGGTACATTCAGTAACTATTAATACCTACCTCACCCACCTGTGTTAGTGAGATAAATATTGACTTTGAAATGCAATAGGTTAGATGATTTCCAGTTTACTTTTTGAAGTTTGTAAAATATTCTTCATTCAAACAAGTTCCTGAAAGAATGTTGAACACATTTCCTCCACTGAAAAACATCGCTTAGCACTAACTTTAGAAGTTATCTTCCCTGCTTGCCCCGCCACATTGTCTTCAGGCACATCGATTATTTCTGAATACTAATTCAATGAATACCATTTTAGAAGTGTAGAGTCAAGTAAAGGTTTTTCCCAAACATCTGGTCCTGCTACCTTATGGGATTCTTTCTCATGCAATTATGTAAGGTGATTCAGGCAGACATTTGAGTCGGAATGCTGTTTTCACCAGGGTTTTCAACATTCTTGAAGGTTAAATAAATCTCAGGAAATTTGTGCTTGACGCATCCAATCTCCTTGCTGTAGTTTACAATGACCAGGGCCAATGTCTGTCTTTTCCGACAGGCCAGGGGGAGCTTAGCAATGATTAGCCAGATGCATAGAATGTAAAATTTAATGCTGGGCTTAGTCCTCACAAGCTTAGGAGCTATATAATTACTTGAGGTAAAGAAGAGATAATAGCTTTCTGGAAGTTTCTCTACCTCCAAAGGAAGCCTCAGGCAGCAAATCCTGTAGTTTTATAATTAAATTATTCATCTGATCTTCACACCAAAAGACTAGGGTTTCTTCAGTGTGGAGAAAATTAAATTAACTAAACAATAATTCAAATAAATATAACCTCAGTTTATCTCTTTCTTTTGCTCTCTTCCTCCCTCCTTCCCTTCCTGCTGCCTTCCATTCTTTCTTTTTTTTTCTTATGAAATACTTGAATAAAGAGAAAGAACAGACTAATAGTGTCAAGGACTTAAATATAAAAATAATGATAATAATTTCCATTCAACATCCTGTGGTTAGTAGAGTCTCTGGCAAAGCCTGTTTACCTGGGCTGTCTTCAATACTGTCCCAGGAAAAAGCAATTTTAAAATGAAAGCTATAGGTCTGGTGGGGTCTAGGAGCACACAAGATTTTTTGATCATCACAAGGTATTCGAGCAACAGACCAGAATTTCATTACTGGAGCATTTAAAAAAATAAGTTTTTAACTGTTATTCACATCAGATTGCCTCTTATGTTGATCTTTAGAGAGAAATAACATATCTTCTTGGAAAAAGAAAGCCCACTGGTTTAAGGGAAAAATGCTCTTTTTTAGAGTGCAAATGACATTTTCTTCTGGTAGGAGGGAGAATTGTGCTTTATATTTATCTGATTTTTAGCTTATATTTAATGTTCCTAAGTCAAGCTGTTTCAACAGTGTTGTCAAGAACATGATGGATTTAATTACTAATACTATTTGATTTGTTGGGGGGCTGTATACAGAATAGTGACCCAAGAGGAACTGGAAGTGTGGCATTGGGTTGTTGGTGACTGCTGGGGCTGGGCGTTGAGGGGCTGCTAGATTAGGAATCCTTCAGATGAGAATGCTGTTAGACCTCAGGAGAGCTTACTGCCAAAGGAAATCAGACAAAAACAAAGTGGATAGTTGAACACGGTGCTTTGTGGAAGAGGTCATCCACTATTAAGGGGGCTGCCAAAGAAGCCAGCCTTGCTATCTAGTGAAAGTGCAAGTCACTCAGTTGTGTCCGGCTCTTGCGACCCCATGGACTGTAGTCCGCCAGGCTCCTCTGTCCATGGAATTTTCCAGGCAAGAATACTGGAGTGGGTTGCCATTTCCTTCTCCAGGGGATCTTCCCGACCCAGGAATCAAAACTGCATCTTTTGCAGGGGCAGGAGGATTCTTTACCACTGTGCCACCTGGGAAGCACATATAGAAATGTATAGTACCAGGGAAAAATACTACAATGGCTTAAACTGAGGGAAGTAATTGGAAGAAAGAAATTCTTAATTTCTGTAAAAAATTACTTTTATGGCAATAAAAATCCTCTGTCCTGTTACAACCATTGTTATTATTTTCCCTGTGTAGTATATGTTTGCATTTTACACAACTGATATTGTGTCTGCTGTTTTAATTTTACATGTGAAATACCTGTGATAGTATCTATATTTATATATCTGTCAGTGTATTTATCATCTGTTTACTCAGCTGATTATCAATCTATCAATAATTTTCTATTATTTATTAATAATCTCTGAGCTTAGCTTTCTAACACTCTAGAAATTATTTACTAGAGTTTCAGTTCCTAGTTCTTGTTTAATGACTTCTTAGATTTTTTTTGTTGTTATAGAGTTTGAAGACAGCGATAGTAAATGTATTTGTTTGTGCATGGTGTTTATAACCATTATTTACTTTATATAAATCTGAAAGGATCCTCCCAAAATGTACTTCCCTATTCTTCTATTATTGAATGTAAAGTTATATGTAAATATTCACTATTTTAACTAACTCTGTAATACACAACTTTATAATTTTCTTTATAATTTGGATTATTTCTTTGGGAGAGATTCATAAAGGTGAAATGAATTGCTATAAAAATTTTTAAGAATCTTTATAATACATAGTGCCAAATTAAGAAAGAAAACAAATGTATTTTTGTATTTATTGAACTAAATCAAAAACACTGCTTATCTGTGCTTCAATCTTCATATCCCAAAATTTCTCAGTGTATATGCTACAGCTAAAGGAACTTCACAGCCATATATTTAGTGATAAAGAATGGTTTCTTCTACTGCCACTCAGAAATGCATAGAATATGATGGCTTATTCCAAATTAAGTAGTCAAAATCATATTTGATTAATAAAGATATAAAGACAAAAAATTTTTGTACCAAAACTTTTTGACTGTGCCAAAAAAATTACAGTCAACATCCCTAATAAACACAGATGCAAAAATGTCAACAAAATAGTAGCAAACCAGTTGAACAATATATTAATAGGATTGTACACCATGACCAGGTGGTATTTATCCCAAGATGCAAAGTTGGTTCAATACATACATATCAATTTACACACCGCATTAATGAGACAAAAGATAATCATATGATCATCTCAATAGATGGGCTTTTGTTAATGGTAAAGAACCTGCCTGCCAATGCAGGAGATGTAACAGATGCAGGTTCAGTCCCTGGGTCAGAAAGGCCCCTTGGAGGAGGGCATGGCAACCCACTCCAGTATTCTTGCCTCGAGAATCCCATGGGCAGAGGAGCCTGGTGCGGTACCATCCACAGGGTTGCAAAGAGTCAGACACAACTGAAGGGACTTAACACACACACACACATCTCAGTAGATGCAGAGAAAGAATTTGACAAAATCCAAGCTCCATTGATGATAAAAGCTCTCAGAGTAGGTATTGAGGGAATACATACCTCATCATATTAATAATAACTATGTTGCACACCTGAAACTAATATTGTGTATCAACTAAACTTCAGTAAAAAAAATAAAATCTGTTGGAAACAAGCTCCTCTTTGGAAAACACCAGCACTTTATTTTGCTAAACAAAGCAGTATCAGTTCAGTTCAGTCGCTCAGTCGTGTCTGACTCTTTGCGACCCCATGAATCGCAGCACTCCAGGCCTCCCTGTCCATCACAAACTCCTGGAGTTCACTCAGACTCATGTCCATCGAGTCAGTGATGCCATCCAGCCATCTCATCCTCTGTCGTCCCCTTCTCCTCCTGCCCCCAATTCCTCCCAGCATCAGAGTCTTTTCCAATGAGTCAACTCTTCGCATGAGGTGGCCAAAGTACTGGAGTTTCAGCTTTAGCATCATTCCTTCCAAAGAAATCCCAGGGCTGATCTCCTTCAGAATGGACTGGTTGGATCTCCTTGCAGTCCAAGGGACTCTCAAGAGTCTTCTCCAACACCACAGTTCAAAAAGCAGTATAAAATGAAACAAATACCTCCCTCCACTCCTTTCTGTTCCTAAATAGATTATACTTATATATGTATATATAAAATAGTTTTCTTTGTGACAAGAAATATCCATGTTGTAAATTTGGGCTCATTAAATTATTTTGAAACTGAATATTAGTACTTAAAATTTATTTAAATTCTGTCATATATAAGGCACAACAAGCAATATAAAATAAGTTGCATTAATGAAAATAGATTGTAATTTCAAGAGTAAATGTTAGGATGATATTAAATTATAATTATAAGAGGAAGTAGATGATATATGTCAATATGAACATATTAAATTATATTAAAGGTATAAAGTATATTTAAAGCACATTTAAATTTGTTATACCAAAGTATATTTACAAAACTTTAATTGGGTGTTTTAATAGTTCATCAACTTATGATACAGAATGAACTTTTGTATGTTTTGGAATTGCAGGTAGTGATTTCTTCAAGAGAGTTTTGATTAACATTCCTAAGAAAAGTAAGCTTGGTCTCTCTCCTAGAACTCGGATAAAGGTGGTATTTCATTCCTAGTCTATGGAATGCATGGTAGGAATCTTGCCAAGTATCTCACAAACTTAGCTCTAGGTTATATATAGAGAAAACAGTAATTGGTAATAAGAAGTTATACTGCCTTCCAATCTGGCACTGAATTTCCTGGGTAAAAATATTCAGGTGTGTGTGTGTGTGTGTGTGTCCAGAACTATAATCCTTACTCATTCTATCTTTAGGCTGGAGGTGGTTGCTTAGTTGCACAAATCCCTATGTAATTAATCATTTGCAAGATTAGTGCTGCCTTGTTCCATCTTAGCATGGGCATAATTCCTTGAAAATTGCACATTTTTGAGATTAGTTAGACCTGTACAGTGCTGTCTAATTCAGTAGCCACTAGCTACAGATAGCTATTTATATTTAAATCTGAATGAATTAAAATGAAATAGAAAATTCAGTTGCTTGGTCTCACTAGACACATTTGTTGATAGATGCTTGTGGTTACAGCTACTGTACTGGACAGTGCCATGCAGGTCTGGAGCTGTGGGACCTTTTCATCATAGCAGTGAGCTAAGCAAGACAAAATATTTTATAAAAAAACCGCTTTATAATTAGAATCCTATATCTTGTTTGGTTTCTTAGATAAAAAAGTAATGAGTAGTGGTAAACCATCAAAACTGTAAATAAAATTTAAATGTATGTTACTCAATAACCTCAGATATGCAGATGACACCACCCTTATGGCAGAAAGTGAAGAGGAACTAAAAAGCCTCTTGATGAACGTGAAACAGGAGAGTGAAAAAGTTGGCTTAAAACTCAACATTCAGAAAACGATCATGGCATCTGGTCCCATCACTTCATGGCAAATAGATGGGGAAACAGTGTCAGACTTTATTTTTTGGGGCTCCAAAATCACTGCAGATGGTGACTGCAGCCATGAAATTAAAAGACGCTTACTCCTTGGAAGGAAAGTTACGACCAACCTAGATAGCATATTCAAAAGCAGAGACATTACTTTGCCAACAAAGGTTTGTCTAGTCAAGGCTATGGTTTTTCCTGAGGTCATGTATGGATGTGAGAGTTGGACTGTGAAGAAAGCTGAGTGCCGAAGAATTGATGCTTTTGAACTGTGGTGTTGGAGAAGACTCTTCAAAGTCTCTTGGACTGCAAGGAGATCCAACCAGTCCATTCTGAAGGAGATCAGCCCTGGGATTTCTTTGGAAGGAATGATGTTAAAGCTGAAACTCCAGTACTTTGGCCACCTCATGCGAAGAGTTGACTCATTGGAAAAGACTCTGATGCTGGGAGGGATTGGGGGCAGGAGGAGAAGGGGACGACAGAGGATGAGATGGCTGGATGGCATCACTGACTCAATGGACGTGAGTCTGAGTGAACTGCAGGAGTTTGTGATGGACAGGGAGGCCTGGCGTGCTGCTTTTCATGGGGTCACAAAGAGTCGGACATGACTGAATGACTGAACTGAACTGAACCCTAAAGCATGAAATTGCATTTGTTTAATGTGGCATATTTGGGTTTCATATTACAATAAAGAAACCTTTTCTATAGATTGGAAAAGCAATCCCCAGAGGAAATTAAAAAAAAGTTATTTTTCTATTTATTTATTTTTGGCTGCACCAGGTCTTAGTTGTATCATGTGTGATTTTCATGGCTCATGGGCTGCTAGTGCGTGAATGCTATAGTTGAACTGTCCAGGCTTAGTTGCCACATGGCATGTGGGATCTTAGTTCTCAGACCTGGAATCCAACCGACATCCCCTGCATTGGCAGGTGGATTCTTAACCACTGGGCAACCAGGTAAGTCCCCTGAAAGGAAACTTGATGATGTTTCCAAGTTGCACATCTGCAGCTGCAGCTAACACTCATGCAGCTGAGGACAGAGCAACTTCAAATTATCTGTCCAGTGCATTTTTTTTCTGTCATCTTAAAATTGTAGTGTTTTTTTTTTCCTTCTTCATTTGTTCAAAAGACATTGCAGAAGTAGGACAGAAAATACAGTTTTCTACTTGAATAATAATAATATTTTTGTTTTCCTTTACCCAGACTTTTGGAACTAGCTGTTAATTAGATGTTAATTTTTATATTACAGAGAGGTATTTTTCCAGGTAAGAGACTATTCAAACTATGACATATTGAGACTTTACCTGGATCATCCCTCTTAAATTTCAGAAAGTGTACAGAAAATTCTTAAAGAGATGGGACCACCTTACCTGCCTCCTGAGAAACCTGTATGCAGGTCAAGAAGCAACAGTTAGAACAGGTCATAGAATAATGGAGTAGTTCAAAATTAGGAAAGAGGTATGTCAACGCTGTATATTGTCACCCTGCTTATTTAACTTCTATGCAGAGTACACGATGCAAAATGCCAGGCTGGATGAAGCACAAACTGGAATCAAGATTGCCGGGAGAAATATCAATAACCTCAGATATGCAGATGACACCACCCTTATGGCAGAAAACAAAGAACTGAAGAGCCTCTGATGAAAATGAAAGAGGAGAGTGACAAAGTTGGCTTTAAAACTCAACATTCAGAAAACTAAGATCATGGCATATGGTCCCATCACTTCATGGCAAATAGATGAGGAAACAGTGGAAACAGTGACAGACTTTATTTTTAGGAGCTTCAAAATTACTGCAGATGGTGACTGCAGCCACGTTATTAAAAGATGCTTGCTCCTTGAATGAAAATAAATGACAAACCTAGACAGCACGTTAAAAAGCAGAGACACTAGTTTGCCAAAAAAGGCCCATTTAGTCAAAGCTATTTTTGCAGTAGTCATGTATGGATGTGAGAGTTGGACTGTAAAGAAAGCTGAGCACTGAAGAATTGGTGCTTTTGAACTGTGGTGTTGGAGAAGACTCTTGAGAGTCCCTTGCACTGCAAGGAGATCAAACCAGTCCATCCTAAAGGATCAGATCAGATCAGTTGATCAGTCGTGTCCGACTCTTTGCGACCCCATGAATCGCAGCACTCCAGGCCTCCCTGTCCATCACAAACTCCTGCAGTTCACTCAGACTCACGTCCATCAAGTCCATGATGCCATCCAGCCATCTCATCCTCTGTCGTCCCCTTCTCCTCCTGCCCCCAATCCCTCCCAGCATCAGAGTCTTTTCCAATGAGTCAACTCTTCGCATGAGGTGGCCAAAGTACTGGAGTTTCAGCTTTAGCATCATTCCTTCCAAAGAAATCCCAGGGCTGATCTCCTTCAGAATGGACTGGTTGGATCTCCTTGGAGTCCAAGGGACTTTGAAGAGTCTTCTCCAACACCACAGTTCAAAAGCATCAATTCTTCAGCGCTCAGCCTTCTTCACAGTCCAACTCTCACATCCATACATGACCTCAGGAAAAACCATAGCCTTGACTAGACAAACCTTTGTTGGCAAAGTAATGTCTCTGCTTTTGAATATGCTATCTAGGTTGGTCATAACTTTCCTTCCAAGAGTAAGTGTCTTTTACTTTCATGGCTGCAGTCACCATCTGCACTGATTTTGAAGCCCAGAAAAATAAAGTCTGACACTGTTTCCACTGTTTCCCCATCTATTTGCCATGAAGTGATGGGACCGGATGCCATGATCTTCGTTTTCTGAATGTTGAGCTTTAAGCCAACTTTTTCACTCTTCACTTTCACTTTCATCAAGAGGCTTTTTAGTTCCTCTTCACTTTCTGCCATAAGGGTGGTGTCATCTGCATATCTGAGGTTATTGATATTTCTCCCTGCAATCTTGATTCCAGCTTGTGCTTCTTCCAGCCCAGCGTTTCTCATGATGTACTCTGCATATAAGTTAAATAAACAGGGTGGCAGTATACAGCCTTGACGTACTCCTTTTCCTATTTGGAACCAGTCTGTTGTTCCATGTCCAGTTCTAACTGTTGCTTCCTGACCTGCATACAAATTTCTCAAGAGGCAGATCAGGTGGTCTGGTATCCCCATCTCTTTCAGAATTTTCCACAGTGTATTGTAAAGGAAATCAACCCTAAATATTCATCGGAAGGACTGATGCTAAAGCTGAAACGCCAATAATTTGGCCACAAGAGCTGACTCATTAGAAAAGACCCTGATGTTGGGGAAGATTGAAGGCAGGAGGAAAAGGGGATGACAGAGGACGAGATGGTTGGATGGCATCACTGACCTAATGGATGTGAGTTTGAGCAAGCTCTGTGAGATAGTGAAGGAAAGAGTCAGACATGACTGAGTGACTGAACAATACAGAAAAAAAAAAAAAAGGAGAATGTCAACTCAGTGATGTATAGAACAGTCTTATGGACTCTGTGGGAGAGGGAGAGGGTGGGAAGATTTGGGAGAATGGCATTGAAACATGTAAAATATCATGTTGAAATGAAAAAAAAAAAAGAATAACATGTTTTTAATGTATCTTGAATATTACTTCATAACATTTAAAAATGGATATAAACATGAAAGATGTAATATTTTGGAAGACAACATGCAGGAATATCTTTGTTACACTTGGGATAGGGAAATATTTCTAGCTCTAAGGAAAAATCTTGGTAAATTGTATAATATTGAACTTAAGGAATTATCTTCATAAAAACACCATGAAGAGGGTGCAAAGGCATGCAGAATGGAATAAAATAAAGACACAGCATGGGAAAAGGTGCTTGTAATACATATAATGGACAAAGGATTTGTAACTGGAATATAGAACTCCCCCAAGTTAATAAGAAAAAAAATCAGAAACCCTGATAGAAAACAGGCAAATATTATCAATAAAACTCTTCAAAAAGAGGCTGCCCAGTACATACTAATATCTAGGAAAAGTTTGTCAGCTTTATTAATCATCAGGGAAATACAAATTATAATATTATCTTATGACACACCTGTCAAAATGGCCATGATGAGAAACTGAAAATACCAGCACTCAGACCCTGCTGCTTGGTGTGTAAATTTGATCAAACCTGTTGGAAAACTATTTGGCATTAAAACTGAGCATATGTGTATTCTGACACCAGTAGATCCACTCCTAGGTTTATATCCAGAAATATATACAAATGTGCACCAAAAGGTGTGTACCAAAGTACATACACAAGAACATTCGTAGCAACATTATCCACAGGCACACCAAGCTGACAGTCTAAGTGGTCCTCAAGGGTAAAAAGAATTCCTCTTGTTCTTTTTATACAGAGGAATGCTAAACAGGAATGAGAATTAATGAACTCTAAGATATGCAACAACATAAGGTACATCTCATAACTAAGTAAAAGAAACAGGACACGTTCGGGTACATCATTTGTGAATCCACTTATATAAAATTCAGAAATCGTGTAAACTAATCAATGATATTGGCTAAATCAGGATGGTGGTTTCCCTTGAAGGAATGGGGTGGGGGAGGTGATTACATGGTATGTTCACTTTGTATATATTATAGTTCCAATGAGCACTTCTCTGTGGGTATATAATTTTTCAACAAATTCAGTTCAATACAACATTGAGAAAACAAGTAACGGGTCATCAATTTATGACTTTGCCACAGATGAAATATGCACCTGGGCCTTTGGCAAAGATTCTGTGTTGCTAAGTGCATCAAAAAAGATTTGAATAGAAAGCCTGGTTATTAATATGCACTTTTCTCTTGTGCAAAGAGATCCATAGAAAATAAGAACATAAATCTGCATAAAAAACTTCCTGGGATCAAAGAAAACACTAAGGAAAACCTAATTGGTTCTATCTGTGATCCCCTCAGCAGGGTTTTTGTTTTCTGAGCCCTGCTATAAGCTCATAGAAAATCTTCTGATAGTCTTAAACCCAGAGCAAGGCTCTGTGATGCCACTGAAATAAACAGCAGGAGTGGAAGAGGCAAGATGGACCTGACTTATGTGACAAATGCTTTCTGTAATCACATATTGACCTCAGTGACCTCTGAGGGCTGCCAGAATGATGGCCTGAGAAAGCCCCAGTGCATCCGCTTACTCATGACACACCAGTGTCAGTTCAGAGAACTCAGAGTGGTGGTCCAGAACGTGCTCAGATGACCATGGGCCTCTTTCCAGTGAAATGTCAGGCTGCATGTGCCTCGGTATTTTGTACTTATACACATGTATACATTATTTGTTAGTTTATTCAACAGATGCAGAGGTCTATATTGTGCAAGTCATTTATCGAGAAAGCAAAATGGAACCTAATGGCACTGTTGGAAATGAACTCTATTTTCAGTTCTCTTGGGATGCATGTCATGCTACCAATATTCTTCTCCAGTGCCAGAAATCTGCAAGTGAAAAATTGTATGCTCAATTAAGCCCAGAAAACCAGACTAGAGCTCCCAGACTGTACTGCTCACAGTCTGTATACTTTGTGCCAAGACAAGTTAAGTTCATTACCTTCTAGGACATTTCTAAGTATTAATATACACAAGTAAAAACAAACACTGCTTAATATTCTCTGAAATTACCTGCAGGGCATTTACCATAGGAAATCTTCCTCCTGAAAGATATTAGGAAGGAGAAAAAGTACTTTTCAAGGAGAATTTTATTTTGAAGAAGCAAGTTGCAAAAGAGTTTAAGAAGGATCACTAAGGTGAATGAGAAAAGTATTTGAAATAATTCCAAATATAGGAACAGAGTGCTTTTTATTACTTGCCAAAAGAAAGATTATTTTGTTGTTTGATGGACTCGACTCATTAATATCTACTTACATAGGTGATGAAGTTGTTGGGTGAGAAACTCCCAGCTTTTGGAGAGAGAAATGTAATAATTCATTGCATGCATCTGTCCATGAGGTGGGGGTCCATGAAAAAGAAATTCCAGCCTTTAGCCACATTTCATCTATGAATATCAAGCAGGAGCCCTACATTAATCCACATTCGTTGAAAACACTTGTACCTTTTACACTCTGCTTATTCATGCCACTGGATTAACTAAGTACATAAGCTGCTGCTTTCAGCTCTGGTTCTCCTGTTTTCTGCTGGTAAAGGTCAAACTGACTCATACACGCAACCTTTTGTTTATATCTCAGAGGTAGCTGACCCCATTGCACCTGCTTTTGAATATCTGGCAAGAGACAGGCTTGCAAATGAATATAGCTCTTTCAAGAAGTTGCTTATTTTCAAATGAAATTAGCATTTCCATAGGTGCCAAACCAGTGGTGGAGGAGAATGGGGACCTCTGTGTGAATGAAGACAGGTATACAGTGGAATCGTGGCACCATCGGCATATTCACCTCAACCTACGAATGTGCCTCTAAATGATTGCTGAATGAATGAATGAAGAAATGAACCAAATAGTTTCCTTTACCCCGTTTTACCTAGTTGCTAATGTTTTATTCTCTGTATAGAGACTATGTCAGGGGGTAAATATGATTTCAGCACTTCTTTGTTCTCCATATTACCTGTCCTTCCCCAAGTATCCACCATACGTGTTATCTGGACCGAAATCCTTATTATCACAGTGACTATATTCAACCATTAGAATTCTCTTCCTTTTAGATAAACCAGTGCTTACAACTTCCAGAGGACTTAAAAGGAATCAAGAGGATAAACTGGAGGGTATTGAGAATTAATTGGGGTTGGAAAAGGTCACTGCAGGCAATACCAAGAAGTTGGATTTCATTCTGGAATCTAGTGGAGAACCAGTGGAAGCCTGGGGCAAGAGAATACCATGAACAAATGTGTGTTAGAAAGATGTTTTGGTGGTTATGCATAGAACTGACGAGAGACTAGAGATGGGATGTTTAATTCAGAGGCCAGTCCTACTAGTACAGGCCAAAGGTAGTCATTAGTCAATAGTCGGCCTAATGGCTTAGCCATTAGGATGGTGATTTCCCCTCTGGTGTTAGTGACTGGGAGAGAGCATGAGAGGTGTTCTAGGGTATCAGTGAGATTTTGCTTCTGATCTTGGTGCTAGATATTTGTAGAAATGCATCAGGCTCTTCATTTTGTGCATCTTTCTGTATATAGGTTACAGGTATATGTGTATTTTCTGTATTTATGTTATATATATGTATATATATATTTTTCCTATATATATGTTACAGGTCAATAAAAAGTATAAAAGAAAGAAAATGATGTGTGGATCAAGGTAGTGGGAGTAAATAAAGAGGAAGTAATTTCTAGAGATAGGCACAAAGATATGCACAATGACCAAAAGAGGAATAAAGGGAAGGAGAGAATAAAAGATGACTTTGGGATATTTATTGTTAGAAAGTATGAAAAAAAAGTGTTAGTCACTCAGTTTTGTCTGACTCTTTGTGACCCTATGGACTGTAGCCAGTCAGGCTCCTCTGTCTATGGAATTCTCCAGGCAAGACTACTGGAGTGGGTAGCCATTCCCTTCTCCAGGGGAATCTTCCCAACCCAGGGATAGAACCCAAGTCTCCCACATTGCGGCAGACTCTTTACCAACTGAGCCCTATTGTTAGAAAATGGAAGATAGTTAGTCCTTCTAAAGAGTTAGGAACCTCACTAGGAATAACTTTTTTTGGAGAGTAAATGATGAATTAGTTCAGCTTTGCATATTTGAGATGTTAATGAGCTATTTGGGAATGACTATGCAATAAGCAAATATAAATACTATTCAGAGCCAGATGGGAGTTAAAAATAGGAGTTTATTAGAAGTTATACAGAAAAGAAATCACACCCCACTCCAGAATTCTTGTTTGGGAAATCCCATGGACAGAGGAGCCTCACAGGCTACAGTCCATGAGGTCGTAAAGAGTCAGACACAACTGAGTGACCGACCACACACATATAGACAGAAGGGAAAAAAAAGCATGTGGTTGAAACAGTAGAAATATCAGATCAGATCAGATCAGATCAGTAGAAATATAGGAGTCCCTAAAAAAAGTAAAGGAAAATGACAATTGCATACTGAATTTTAGAAAATTCTATCTATTTCAAAATTTTGCCTATGTCAGCCTAGTCCATGACATAGTAATTTTGGTATGAAATGTGATTTCCAAATTGTCTTCAATTAAAATAATTTTTGTAATAATGTAAGAAATTCATGCAATGAAATAAACATTTTACATGAGATGACAGAAGACCAAAGTAGCAGAGTTGTTTCTAGAATATCTAAAAACAATTTGCCCCTCTGGTTTTATGATTATATATTTTTTGCTTATAGACATATATATGTTTAAACATTTATTTAAAACAAAACAAACCAAATGAGATTAGTAATCTCTGGACATGCCAAATGAACCTCATCATTTGAACCATCTTATGTTCATTTTATCAACATGTACACTTTTAAGTAAGGTAAAATATAGGCATATCCTCAGTGCACATTTTATAAAAAGTATAAATATTGGGAACATTATTACTGTCAAATAATTCAATTGGAAAGTATATTATATTTAAAAACAGCCTCAGAGAGGCTACCAAAAAAAGTTCAGGTGGTAAGCTTTTACTTTTGGATTTAGTCCCATTTGAAATGGTTTAATCAGTTTTTAATTGAAAGAGACCTTAGAAAAAATTAATAGAAAAGTTATAAAGAGAAAATACATTCTTAAAAGAAATTCTAAATAACCTGAAAGTGTTCTAAAAGGTTTCTGTTATCAGTATGAATTTTCTGGAAATGTTTGCTATTGTGCAATACACATGAATTTTCTCTGTGAACACTGTAAATTTAGTCCTTCAGTCATGAGTTCTTTTGGACTGATGAGTGTTCTGGGATGGCCCCATTTAAAACCATGTGACACTTAGGCTGACAGGAGTTTGCTCTAGCTGTTACATGCTAGAGACCAGCGACAAGCACCTACTTCGGCAGAGTGTCCTTGAGACAGTAAATCTTCCATCTGCCTCTAAATAGCCCAGGTGGGAAGGCTGTTTTCCTGTGCCAATTCTGCCCTAGTCGAGAAGGCTGGTTCATTGGATTTTGTGTGTTTGAAGTGTGGAGAATATTTTGAGTGCAAGGTAACTTCTGAGATTTGTAACAAAAAGATGTGTTTGGATTATAGAATCTTGGAGAGCAAGATTTCTTTTAAATTCCTTAATGCCACCTAATACAATATTCTATATGTTCCATGAAAGACATGCTTGTTGCTTATTATGAAAAGGAATAAAAAGGAAAGGTGCCTGCTATTTTCAGTATTTCACTTAATATTTAAGAATGATACACTTACATATTTAATTCATCCAACACATACAGTTTTACCTTTGAAACTAGGGAACTAGAAAATTTTATCAGATGCACCAAGGTATAGTAATCATCAATCTAGGATCAATATATATGATGACTATAGAAGGCAAATTGAGACTTCCCTGTTTCTTAGGTAAAATGATTTTTATGTTAGATAAGATAATGGTATGCATTTCTTTTATGGTGCATCTCTTTCAATACCTAACAGTCAGCTAAGGTGCTGAAATATATCACCGATATGAAATGTCCAGGGTAGAATTCCCACATATGACAAGAATATCCTAATTTCTTTCCCCATCCGTCCTGGGCTTGTCCGCATTTTTCTAAAACCCTCAGTACAATGAACACATTCATTACCGCCCCCCTTTGTTCCTGAGGCAGTTGATGGACTCTACTCCAGGCAATGATGATTCAAGATGTTGGAGGGAGCAAGGCCAGGACTGTCACTAGCCTTGCCTTTCAAAATGTTCCAATCACATATTAATTCTTTTCCAAATAGATGCCGGACAAATCCATTTTGACCCAGAACCAGAAGGATGAAGCCAAATCTAGAATCATCCATGTTGGCTAAGGTCGCATCCCTGGCAAATACATTTTTCAAAATTTCGTTGTGTAAGGAATTAAGCCCAATTCCTTTCCACATGGGGAAAAGCCAACAACAAAAGCTGATGATTGTAAAAGTGAGACCAAAGAGCCACAGGACATATTTATTTTGGAAAGAAACTTGAAAGACTAAGAAGTTAAACCATAAAACATTTTACACTGGTTTAGATTAAACCAACAGTTTAAAAGATAAATATTTTGCATTTTTAAATGCAGATGTCCAAGATAAAAATAGCTGTTGTGCAAAGAAAGCTCATGATTAATGTGGAAAAGCCTCCCTAAATGGTTCCTGAGGTATATGCAAAATGGAAAGCAGTGTCATTTTATAGATTTTTAAAAAGTGTTTTTCAAAGGAAATTAATTTTCAAAATTACATATATATATATGTAGCTTGAAGGGAGCTTGCAGAGTAGGGAACAAGGAAATAAGTAGCCTGACCTTGACTGACTCTCTCTCTGATGTGCAGAGGCTGCAACCTTGACTGAGCTGAAATCTAACTTAGAAGCAGCACTGGGCTGGAGGTGTAGCGAGGGGATGGGGGTGGTGGGGTGTTGATGTCCTTCCCTGCAGAGCATTCGCCAAGGCAGTGAGCAGGTGGAGAAGGTTAGGGAGTGACTGTGAGGGGAAAATTGAAGACATCTGGGCCAGACCACTAGCCAGTGATTACATGAAATAAAAAGATCTTGCCCTCCATCCTCAGGGATCCACGAACCACCGCAAAGGCTAAGACGTTTTTGTTTTTCCCTTGTGCCCTAAATAAACTGGCTTATTTCTAGTTATTCTGTCCTGATTTCATTCATAAAGTAACCCTGTATGAATTTGAAGGTAATCCTGATTTTTCCTTTCTTTTTTTTTTTTTTTTGCAGTTTGAGCTAAAGTTATACTTAGGGCGATTCTTATCTTTGCCCTCTGGACCCTCATTAAAAAAATTCTTTATTTCTTAAGGACACTGTTTGGTATTGCCACATACTTTACTTGTTATTGTGTTTGCACACACACATCTCTGTATGTGTGTATGTGTGTGTGTATATATATTTTCTGAATTCTAACACATGTCTGCAATATATGTATATGTCTTTGCAAGAAAGTTTTTCTTATCAAGGCCATTTGGTTTTTTTCTTACTACTTTATTTTTTATTGAATTATAGTTGATTTACAATGTTTTATTAGTTTTAGTTCTATAGCAGTGATTCAGGTATACTATACATACGCACACACACACACACACACACACACACACACACCTACATACATATATATATATATATGGTCTTTTTCAGAGTCTTTTCCCCATAGGTTATTATAATATTGTAGAACTATAATCAATATAATAATAATATAGTGCTATACTCAATATAAAAATATACTTATTATCATTGATTATTATCATTATATTGAGCATAGTTAGTTCCCTGTGCTACACTGGGGGTCCTTGCAAGTTATCTATGTTATGTATAGTACTGTATAATATTAATACCAAAGTCCTAATCTATCCATTGCCCATGCTTTCTACTTTGGTAACCATAGTTCGCTTTCTATATATGTAGATTTATTTTCGTTTTGTAAATAAGTTCATTTGTATCATTTTTTTAAGATTCCACATGTAAGAGATATCATATGATCAAAGCCATTTTGAATTGTAATTTGAGTATTAACAGGCTGACTAGTTTAGTAATGCTTGTAAATTTGAAAGCATATGCCTCTTTCATTCTCTGGGTTATCAAATAGATGTTAAAAAACAAGTCTCAGGGATGACTGATGAGCCTTTAGGTGATACTGTACAATGTCTAACTCTTTCTTAGATATAATACTGAAGCTGTGTCAAAATTAGAATGGTCAAGAGTATCTCATCCTAAGTGGCTGAGACATGTATTCCTTATTCATTCTGGGCTACCTACTTCATGACTACTACAGCGCAATATGCTTTTCTCTTCACAGTGTTACAGTGTTAAGAGAATTCGCTAGGACGGACCCACTCCTAAGACCACGTTTGTCAACCCTTTGGCTAAAGTACAGACTCAACTCTTATCAGTTCTCACGTGACTCAAAAGTTGTGTAACAGACACTTGGATCCCTTTGACCAGCTCTTTTCTCCTAGCTCTTGTGTACATTGCTGCTGTGTGCTTACATCTGTGATCTTCAGAGGTTTGCTTTTGGATGTTGGCATCTTCTTGCCCATAAGGAGAGCCAGAAGCCTGGGGATTTTAGTAGAATATTAGTAAAACAGGATTACCACATAACTCGAACATGTGTAATAAGTCGATGTGATATTTTCTGTGTGAAACAGGTGAAGAGCCTGGGACCTAGCACATAACATTATCATTATATTTAGTACTTATGACATATAGGGTTTTGTGCATGAAACGAAAACATATTATGCATTTTAAGCAGATTTAAATAGAGTAAATTTTAATAATGGGAGTTGTTGGAAGAGCTGGAAATCAGATGTTCACATAGTACTGTGAGATTCATATGCCAGGAGGAAGCTGGGGAATCAGAAGGTTGACACTGAAAAAAGTGAGCTTGAGATTAGACCGCAGCTGCAATCTTAGGAGCAGGAAGGAAGGATTGAGCAACTGCCTGAATACTATATGGGAAACACAGCTGCCTCAGTGGCTAAAGTCTCTCAATACCCATCAGATTGATGATTGTATGCTGGAATCTCTATAAATATTCCTGGCAGCAGGAAACAGCCAAAAACAGTATGGAGATAAGATGGCCTCCACCTCGTTTGTGCACTTCAGATATCTTATAACTGCTTCTAACTGGGAGACCAGAGTCCTAGTGGCAAGGAAGTCTGAGAAGTAGAGTTTTAAGCTTTCCACTTATTGCAGCACTAAACAACATGCTTAAAGGAGGTGGGAATAACTGCTGAGTGCTAATCTGGGCCCTAGGAGCATGCTTCACCGTGACGATGGAGGCCGGGCACTGCCAGTTGACTGTATTGCTCACAATACCAATTAAAGATCACCTAGAATCAAGTGTTCAAGTGTCACATTTTAAAATGCATGTTGAAAAAAATAGTGTGTGCTCCTGGGTAGCCATTAGAATGGTAAGAGGTCTTAAAACCACATCAAAACAAGAAAGAGCCAGAAATGGGAATGAAAATAGCAATCTGCAAACCTCTGAGGAGGCAGGTATAGACGTGCTGCGAGTTTCATTTTGTGGCAGAAGGAAGATAAATAAAGACACGTTAAGAAGCAGCTTTCGGCTTGGGTTTTTTATTTGAAGTTTCACTAAGTTTCTTTCATATCTAAGATTCTATGGTTCTAGATATTTGGAGATAGATTAAGTGTCCCTTAGTACTTTTTGAAGGTAAAAAATAAGTATGATTTTCACAGCTCTTTAATTTTGATAATTTTTTTTAACATTCTTCTATCTTTCTTAAAAGGAGTGTATAACATTTTCATCTCTTTTATTACCTCTGTTCTTTTTACTTTATTCAAAAATCTAGTTCTCATTACATGTACTTAAATAATAGCTTTGTATCATATAAAATTTCAAGAGAAATATGCTCTGAAATTACAAGGGATTATTCACTAATATTTTAGTGGTTTTTGAAAACACTTCATTGTTAAGAAACGAATATTCCAGGCAAAGTTGGAAAAAAAGAAGTGAAGGCATAGATGGGTAGTTTGGGCAATGGAGAATCAGAATGAATTCTAACAGGAAAAAATTCAAAGTATATTAATAATTTGAAAAATAATAGTCCACAACTCAAGTATTTTATGGGCAGAAGAAATCTAGACTCCTGAATTGCCAAAAAAGACACAGATGAAACCAGAGAGCAAATGATTTTGCCATATGTGCTGTCAATAAATTAAGACTGATGTAACTTTGGCCTGTTAAGGAAGAATCCTCATGGACCAGGGTGGAGGTAGTTTTACAGTTTTAGCAGTGCAGTAGTCAGCTCTGGGCAACTGAATTCTAGAGTTAAATGACAGAGGAGTACAGAGATTCAAGGAAACCATTAGATAAAAATAATGAAGAGACCTGAAGATGGAAACACAGGAATGATAAAGAAATTGTGCACTCAGTGTAAGAAAATAATATTTTAAAGATGTGGACAAATACCATAAATAAAATTCCTTAAATTAAAATTCATTTCAGGTAACTAATCAATCTGGGAAACTGTAGTAGAGCATGTATAAATGAACACTTTGATATGAAAACTCTTGGGTTGCGCAGTAACTGAAAAATACTTCTCATCCTTTAAGGGAGAAATAGGAAAATAAATCTTCATCCCAAGCCAATAATTGCCTAAATCAGCAATATATTCCCAATCTCATACTTTAATGTACTTTATAAAAACAATACCAAAAATGGCTTAAGAATGTGTATGCAAAATCAAACAAAATATAAATAAAATGATTAGCACATAGACAAAGTGAAGTTGCTCAGTCGTGTCCGACTCTTTGCGACCCCATGGACTATAGCCTACCAGGCTCCTTCATCCATGGAATTTTCCAGGCAAGAACACTGGAGTGGGTTGCCATTTCCTTCTCCAGAGGATCTTCCTGACCCAGGGATCGAATCTGGGTCTCCTGCATTGCAGGCAGACACTTACCATCTGAGCCACCAGGGAAGACCTTGGACAAAGAGATATTTAAATATAGTAGTTCTAATGGGTTATCTATGTGATGTAAATAAAATATTTTTCCCATGAAAACTCAGGGTACTTTTCACAGTACACTTTAGCTCCATTTCTTTAATTGACAGAGTTCATCAATTGTGCAATGTTTTTCCCAAGTAGCATTTTTTTATACGTTGAGCTGAGCCTGCTTGTGTGATCCTGAAAGTAATTAGCTCAACTACTTACCCTGAGGCTGTGTCTCTTCTTGATGGCAAAACATTAGAAAAACAGTTGAATGTTATGACCAGTCAACCAATTTGTTTTCCTACACAATAGTTGCTCAAACAGACATTGATGGGGACAGGTGGAAAAAAAGGTCTTCATTAATCCAGAGGTTATCAGCTTGTTGCTGTGACTTTGGAATATGATGTTTTCCTTGCGGGGGAAGCAGAGGAAACCTGCACTTGCTGACGCTGGATAGTGCAGTGATCAATAACCATGCAAACATGTCCCTCTGCACCCATTCCGTACTATGTGTCAGGCACTATGTGTATATACGTATCTCTGTATATGCTATACATACCTCATCAGTTTTCTCAGCCTTCTGATGTAGTTGATGTTATTTTATCATCTCCATTACACAGTTAGTGAGCTTGACTGTGCACTCAACATAGTATTCAAACCCAGCCTCTTAACCATCAGCTAAACTCTACTGCTTCTATTACTTGGTATGGGAAACAGATCAAGTAGCACCATCACTTTATTATTCTGAACAGAAAAATTTGCTTATGTTTAAAATGGAAAAGGGAGTTAATGTCTTCAGGCTTTGTTTAGGGTTTTGGGGAGGGGGACTAAGGAAGCAGATCTAGATGGAATGCTGTCAGAGGGAGAGGCAATTGTATAGATGATCTTACTTGCAAAACAGAAATAGAGACACAGACAGAGAAGAGGCATGTAGACACCAAAGGAGAAAGGGGAGGTAGGATGTACTGGGAGCTTGGGATTGATGTATATACTTGCTGATACTATGTATAAAATAGAGAATTAGTGAGAGCCTACTGTATAGCCCAGGGATTTCTACTCAATGCTACGTAGTGACCTATATGGGAAGGAAATCCAAAAAGGAGGTGTATGTATACATACAGCTGATTCACTTTGCTGTACAGCAGAAACTAGCACAAAGTTGTAAAGCAAGCATACTCGAATAAAAAATGATTTAAAAGAAAGAAAGAGGGGGAATTGCATGATTGCACATTCCAATAAATCTTGCCTGTGTCAAGAGAAAACTGGGACACAGATAAAGTTAGAATTTCTAGAGAATTAGGAGTCACTCATTTGGGCCAAGAGAAGAGGTATTTGTATTTTGTGGATGCCACAATGAACTTGTTATATTTTCCTAGATAAAATGTTGAATTAGCCTTGCTTCTTCTCATTTTATCATGGTCTCAGAGTAACCTTGTCTGAAGTTGGTATTCTGCTTATGTCCAATAGGACATAATAACATGGCCTAGCTGTGAGTGCCAGGCCAACTTCTTTCTGAATGTCAGAGGTTGCTTTATTATTCCATCTTGATTTCTTCAATAACTGCACACACCTGGTACCCCTTCTCTCTCTACCTGCTGGAGGAGCCAAGCAGCCTGTGCTTGGGAGACAAATTCATGCAGAATTGAGCTCAGGCATTTCATCGAAGCCCATCAGCATTGCTTTTTCCTACTTGGAGGGAAGAACAATCATATTTTATAAAATGATAGTAATTTATAGTTTAAATTGAGTTTAATTACATTTAAAAAATCATTTTCATTGAGTTTATTTTGTTTTCCTAGGAATAAGTCCCTCTATGGGATTTTGATTTTCTGATCGTGTTTGTATTGTCCTCTAGTGAAGTTTGTTTTTTAGTACCTAATGCATGCATGCGTTCTAAGTTGCTTCAGTTGTGTCCAAGTCTTTGTGACTCTATAGACTCTATGAATCCTCTGTTCATGGGATTCTTCAGGCAAGAATACTGGATTGGGTTCCCATGCCCTTCTCCAGGGGAATCTTCCCAACCCAGGGATAGAACCTTCCTCTCTGAAGTCTCCTGCATTGGCAGGCAGATTCTTTACCACTAGTGCCACCTGGGAAGCCCTGCTGTCTAATGTCTTGTCTGTCTGTCTGTCTTGAACGGTGTTTGTCTAGGAGAGGATAGGCCTATAAATTTGTTCTCAAGTCAACCTGGGGTTGACATGTTCAGATTTCTTTTCAGCATCCTTTGGACAAACTTGGTTCAGGTTACCACTTCAAAACCTTAAAAGGATTTCTTCTCAATCTTGTTTCTGAATAACTTTTGTTATTGAGAATAAGTTTTGTTTTAGTTTCATCTGCCCAGAATCAGAAGGTTTTATCTGGTCCCTGATAGGTGATGGTTGGTCACTGACCAAGTTCCATTCAAACACCTGCCTCCCAGAAACTTTGTGAGTGCATGACATCTTTTCAATCTAAAACTATTCCTCTTCCAGGACATACACCTGCTTCCTTTATGTTTTCTCACTATAGAACTTTTGTGCGTACTTTCCTCTCAGAATTCCACCAAAGACAATTTGAAATTTCACCAAAGATAGTGCTCACCGTGGGGATTTTTTGATTTAGACAAAATTATTCATTTGAGAGGCAACTTAAACTGAAAAGAAACAAAAATTTGACTTTCCAGTGGTCTATTTTATTTAGTTGGTATGAAGAGGTTTCTAAATACAATTTGGATTAAAAAAATGCCCCCTTAGAGATTCAATAACAAAAACTGATGCAAAATGTGAGCATGGTAACTCTTCTTGTGGACCCATTCCACTGCTTCCCTTCTATATCTCACTCTTCCCCTTAGATTCTTTGCCTTAACCCCCAGACTCTTGTTCAAGATTTTCAGAGTGATGACCCCAAATTTCATGTCAGAATAGTTGGATGAAGAGATTGCACTGTTCTGGAAAATATTCTTCCGTTTAGACATTGACGTCTTTTTTTATTTCCTCTTCATGGGCATACAGTGTTAGTCTCTCAATCATGTCCAACTCTTTGAGACCCCCACAGACTGTAGCCCACCAAGCTTCTCTGTCCATGGAATCCTCCAGGCAAGAATACTGGAGTGGGTTGACATTCTTTCTCCATGGGGTCTTCCCAACTCAGGGATTGAACACATTGCAGGCAGATTCTTTACCACCTGAGTCACCAGAGAAGACTCTCTTCATGGGCATACAGGAAAGCTACATATTCCAGCTTCTTGGGAAGTTGTGTTAGACTTGTATGACTGTTTTGGCCAAAGGAGTGCCACTTCCAGGCACTTCCAGGCAGGGCTATAAAACCCCCTGCATAATTATTCCACACTCACATTTTCTTTGGCAACCTTGATAGCTACCTTTTTAAGATGGCAATGTCACAGAATGGAAGAAGCTTAGATCCTGAGTCATCTGCTTGGAAGAAATCCACCAGGAGAGTCATCAGACCAAAAAGTAGGTGAGAAACACATTGTTATTGTGTTAAGGTGCAAAGACTTGGGGGTTGTTTTTTTAAGTAGCTAATGTTATTCTTCCTCACTGATGCAGTGGTCACATAATAACTCTCTGTCCCCATTTTGTTTTGGACAGAATGGTTAATGAATATGAGATAGAAAAAGATACTTGAGAAAATAAAACATAATTTATTTAGAGAAACAGATTATCTAGAAATCTAATTTGCTCAGTTAATATTTTTAAACTTAAAGTTTGATACACTGATAACATTTTTTAAAGCAGATGAAAATGATCAATTGATATTTTTAGGATGAATAAAGGAAATTATTTAAAAGAAGGCTAATTGGCTTTCATAGATATTTCAAGTGGCCTCATTCGTTTAAAAAACATCAATTTGACACCTGCTATGTGACATGAGCTTTCCTTAGAACTGGGAAGACAGCAGCATAAGAAAGAGATAGGAGATTATATTCTAATAGAGAAGGAAAAACCAATGCATGAATGAGCGATTATGGAATTTACATTTTAGAAGGTGATAAGATTTCGGGTGAGAAATAAACAGAGAAGGTGCTAGGGGGCTCAGGGGAGAACTATCTTTTAGATAGGGTGGTCAGGGAAACACTCAGAGGAGGCAGTTTATGAGCAGAGACTTCATAGAGGTGGGGGAGAACGCCCGAAGAGAGCCTGATTCCAGATGCCAGACTTGGGAGGATGCCACGCATGCTGAGGAATAGCAGGAGAAAACTGTAGCTGGAAAAGAGCAAAGATGGGGGACTCTAGGAAATGAGGTCAGATAAATGATGCAATTCAGATCCTGATCAGCCTTATAGATTACTGGGCGACATTTGGTTTTTGCTTTGTGGGTCAAAAAGTCACTGGAGGGTTTTTAGCATGAGGCATTCTCTGATGTGCATTTTAACACAACCACTCGGGCTGCTACGTTGAGTTTAAACTATAGTGGGCAAGAAGGAAGGGGAGACACCGGTGAGGAGACTGTAACTGGAATTTGGATGAGAAATGGCAGGTGCTTGGGCCAGGGAGGTAGCGGTGAGGGAAGTCAGAAGATCCTGCGCATGTTTATCAGTAGATTCAGAAGATTTGCTTTTGATTAAATGTGATGTGTAAAAAGAAGAGAGAGGAATCAAGAACAACTCTGAATGGAAGGATGGATTTGCCTTTAGCTTAGAGGCTAAGACTATGGGAGAGGAGGTTTTGGGGGGAAGTAAGAACAAAATTTCAGCTTTTGTCTTGTTAATGGCTGAGATGCCTCTTAGACTCCCCGTATTCAAGACATCACCCACAATGTGACTGCACTAATGTCATATCTTGAACAGTTTGCTGTTTGCTTACTGTGTTTTTCTTTCAAAGAGATTGTGATCTCCTTGAAAACAGGGATGATATTTTAGTTTCGCTGTTTATCTTCCACAGTGTCAAGTACAATTTTGAAACCCATAGTGCCTCTGTAAGTCTGCTGATTTATTATGTTAAGAATCAGATGAATGTATAATAAATCAGACATGTGAATTATCTCATGTAGGCTCTCTTTAAAAATTCCTTTTAGTATTGTTTATGTGTTAGTAGGCGCATGTGCCTCAGTATTCAAAGAACACAAGGGAAAAAAGGCTTTGGCAGAGGGAAGAGAAAAGCTCTCTAGCAATTAAATCCTGCATGGAAAATGTTACCAGAAGTGATTCCTTTATGATACACACATTTACAGGAAGAATCTCATTTGTATTTAGTCTGTGTTTCAGCTCATTCACAATGAGAGCACATGTCTTAGGAGCTGTAGCCAGGAAATATGCCAGAGACCCAGAGACTGAGCCCAGTTAGGTGGACCCTGGCAGGCAGGCACATAAGAGCAATCTTTCTTGCATCTTGCAAAACTGATGATGGGATTTTATTACCATGCCAAGAGTTCAAAACCAAATTATGATGAATCTAAATGACTTAAGTAAATGGCTATTTCTTTTTAAAAAAGTCTCTCATGTGTTTTGGAAAGAGAGAATTTATTTTCTTATTTTCTTGTTACCTTTGAATAGAGTATTCAGCAAATTAACTTGATTCAGGAATAACATAATCTGTGACCTTGTGAACCTAAATATAAACACCCTCAGTGGAGGCCAAATTAAACTGCTTTCAATTTGCCTCACTCTCTGTTAGTAATTACTGGACACAGTAGGTACTTGGATATGTACTGGTTGACTTGAATTAGTTTGGTATAAAATGAAAAAAAATATATAGGGCAGTGAGATTGTGAGTTTCACTTTTCCATGAGTCAGGGTAACTCAGAACACTCAGATAAATTTGAAAAAAGTGACACAAAAGGAAGATTTCATAAGATCTTCTTATGGAAGATTGGAAAAAAGTACATATGGTATTGCTAAGTAAAAATATATCAAATGTTAGCTAGAAGACACCAACTGTGTTGAAATGGTTGTTGCTATTCATTGTTATTTAGTCACTAAGATGTGTCTGACTCCTTGGGGACCCCAGGGACTTCAGTCCACTCAGCTGCAGCTCCTCTGTACATGGGATTTCCCAGGCAAGAATATGGAGTGAGTTTGCCATTTCCTTCTCCAGGGGATCTTCCCAACCCAGGGATCGAACCCATGTTTCTTGCATTGGCAGGCAGATTCTTTACCACTGAGGAGACTGGAAAGCCCATGTTCAAATGGTGCATTTTCTCAATAGTCTGTTAATTCAATTTCAGGTATTTAGGTTCATGCTGAGATTAGAGTTGAATCCAAGGCTATGATCTGGTCTTAGATACACCAGGAGATTCCTCATGTTGCTATATGTCTCCTCAAACAGAATATATGATTAAGCACTGATATAAAGGCATGTGTTAATTCTTTCCTTCATTAATGATGTTATGCAAAGTTCTCATGCATTTGGAAAGGGTAAATATTTTCCTCACCTCTGTACATTATTCCCTTAGTTGTACAGTTTGATTTATTTTAAGATTAGCTGGCTTTGCCAGTTTAAGATTAATTATAAAAAAATGGTAATTAAGCAAGCTTTTGTTGTGGCTTGACTTTTTATCTCTTGGGAGGAATGATTATTGTTTGGTATGACTGTTTTACAGCAGAATGAAGAATTCATTCAGGGTCCTGGGTTTGAGGGTAGGGGTAGGGTAGGAGGTGGGGCCCGTCTTCTGATGCTTTGCCGTCTAGAGTCAGTTCTAAGAAAAAAACTCTCTGAGAAGTTAATATGCACAGAACTACCTTTCTCTATTAGATTCAGCTGAATTTTGTGGCCTTTGTGCTAATAAAATAAAGGTTGGGGAAAGGATAAAAGTCCTATAAAAGCAATTACAATCAAAATGAGTCACAGTGCTAAAAGGCAAATTTGCTTATCGACATTTACAGTGCGTACGTCATTCCAGTGATTCTTAATTAATTAACAGTATCACCATGGTTTTCTGTTACCATCACAAGGCTGTTATACTTATGTAAGAGAATATTTTTATTTTAAATTGTACTTGTGAGTTGATAAAAGGAGGCTAAAACTTTTTGAAAGAGAAACTTCATCTTATAGTATCTTTTTTTTTTTAATGGAACTTAAATAGTCTCTAAAATGTGATTGTAAAGAATTGTGTCCAGTTGCATATTACAATCTCTGCACATGCAGAACTGTGCCTAGCTGCTTGGCTGAGGCCAAAAATATTCACTTTCTGTGTCTACATTTTGGTTATTAAATCCAACTTAATCTCCTAATATAAAAGACTTTTTTTAGGAAACAAATGTCCAAGTAGCTAATAAATGTTATACCTTTCCATATTGGCTTAGCAATAAACAGACAGGGAATAAACAGGATTTCAATATAAATCCTTCACTGAAGCGATTATTATTTTGAGCTTATCATATCAGAAATGCAGCTATTAAACTCCAGAAGAGCAGATCAGTATTAGGAATGCAAAATAAACAACAGTACATCACTCCTGACATCTATAATTATTTATAATTCTCCTAAATCCATCCCCCATTATTAGCCAAGCTTAGGTTAAAACCCTTAAGCATTTATTTGATATTAGTTGCGATCATGTTAAGACTTATTTGCTAGAGAACAAAGTGTCTCCCTTTGCAGTGGAACTCTGATGAGGTCTTGACCCTGGTGACTTTTGGGATAGTTGAACCCAGTGGGTCTACTCTTTCGTTTGCATGAGGAAGATTACCTAGCCCTTTGACTACACCACCCATTTGTCTCTAGACTTTAAAGGCACAGGTCCCTAGATCTCAATTTCTGTGGAAGGAAATTATACTAGTTCAGGCGCCCATTTCCAGCAAAAATAGTATGGAAAGAATCTGTACCACTGCAAAATAATACTTCTTGGGGGAAAGTCTGTTGAGTTTGGAACAACTATTTTGATAAGCTGAATGAGGAGAATGGTATCACACCAAAGAGATGCCTAAATTAAATTAGTGGTGTTTTCTTAGGAGTCTTTACATAGTCACATTTCTCTGATACCTTCTGATGAATGCTATCTTGATGCAAGAATTGTCATAATTATTTCTTCAGCTTTTTTCTTTTTGCCTTGTGTGAGGTGAGTGGAACATAAAAGAGTGTGGAAGGCAGAATTGAATTGTTTGGCAAAGTCGCAGACAGAGCAGACAGAGGTTGAGTGTCACTGCTATTAAAGCAACGGAGTCTGGAGAAGAACAGGAATTTAGGGTGGTTTGCCATGCAATGTACTATATATAAATCCCCTCTTTCATTCCTGCTCTGACATCTTTAGCAAACTTAAAACTTCCCAGTAATACTGCATGTGATTGGGCTTCTCCAGACAGAAGTTGAGAGTACAAGAGAACTGACTTAAGCGTTACACCAGGGAGGAAAATCTTTTGGCAAAATCAAATGAGGAGTAAAGCAACCCGACCAGTAACTCGAGTCTATTTTTATTTGTCATGCAATTACAGGTGGAGACCCAAGCCAAAATATATTGCTTCCCTAGTTCCTCTGGAAGAATGACTCCCAGCAGTGAATATGGAGTTCCCCTTTAGGAAATTATATGATAGACTCTGTCTGGATATATCCAGAAAATTCTGCTCCAGTCTTTTAGTATGAGCATTTTCCTGGGACTGATGAGGCATAGTGATGGCAGGAGACACATGTGGACAGTTTCTAAGATGAAGGAAGCAAATCTAGACCTGTTGTCTGAGAAAAATACTTGAACTAGGAAAACTTCAAGCTAGTTTGGGGGGAAAAGGGTCACGTACAGCACTTGTAAAGTTCTTCCCCTAGAATGGACCTGAAGAATCAATGTGGATTCTTGACCAAGACCATGTATTTTCACATTTAAACCCAAAGTGATACATGTGAAATGGTACTCAATTTTGAATTCTTAATTATCTGAGCCAATCCCAGGCCATCAGAATAAACTGCTGGCCACTTTAGTTTCTCAAATGCTTTGTTCACAACCATGTGCAGGCTTCATCTTGCCTTCTGTTAGAATTTAACCCTGACATGGTTTTCCTAGTTCCTCCTATTTTTGTGTGGATGGTTAAATGATGCTGTGACTAATGCTTTAGTGACGTTTCAGTTTTTCCTTTCAGTGGCAATATAAGTGTCTATCCACCTGCCACTGCAGGAGATGCGGGAAATGTGGGTTTGATCCCTGAGTTGGGAAGATCCCCTAGGGTAGTAAATGGCAACCCGCTCCAGTTTCTTGCTTGGAAAATTCCATGTATAGAGCCTGGCATGCATCAGTCCATGGCATCACAAAGTGTCTGACATGACTGAGTGACTGAGCACACATGCATACCACATCCTCTTTATACATTTATCTGTTGGTGGACATTTAGGTTGCTTCCATGCCTTGGCCATTGTGAGTAGTGCTTCTATAAATATTGGGGTGCATGTGACAAAAGATATTTTAAGTGGTAAAGCCTCCCAAGAGGGAGCATATCCTTTCAGAAATGCTGCTTTCTATGTCCATAATCCTATTGGAAGAATAGTGATTTAGTGTAACTCAGCCTGCACAGGGGAGAAGATGATGGCACCCCACTCCAGTACTCTTGCCTGGAGAATCCCATGGACGGAGGAGCCTGGTGGGCTGCAGTCCATGGGGTCACTGAGGGTCGGACACGACTGAGCAACTTCACTTTCACTTTTCACTTTCACACATTGGAGAAGGAAATGGCAACCCACTCCAGTGTTCTTGCCTGGAGAATCCCAGGGATGGGGAGCCTGGTGGGCTGCCCGTCTATGGGGTCACACAGAGTTGGACACGACTGAAGTGACTTAGCAGCAGCAGCAGCAGCCTGCACAGGACTGGTTTGTCAGACTTTCATTACCAATGTTCTGTTGACCTCTATGGCAAGAGCTTTCCACTTGCAAATTATGGCAGCCTTTCCATTAGAGATTTCTCTTTTTTTTAACTCCCGTTATACATACATCAGTACAGTCCTACTGACTAGGTAACTTTCATTAGCTATTTAATGGTGAAATGTTAAAATTGACCTCAATCAAGAATTGACCTTTATTCAATCAAGAATACCTTTAAAAGACTTCACTGAGAATTCTTCATAGAAATAAACTCCATATTATATTGTCCAAGAAATTTCCAAAGTGGTAGGTATTCATTGCCTTCACTAGACTTATAATTTAAGCCATTAAATTCTCTAAAATGTGCAATGGTACTAGTAAGAATTTTTAAAAAATACTGTCATGAATTTATCAAAAGTGTGCATTCTAGAGGGGGTTCCCAGCTGGCACTAGTGGTAAAGAATCTGCCTGCCAATGTAGGAGATGCAAGAGATGCAGGTTGGATCCCTGAGTTGGGAAGATCCCCTGGATTAAGAAATGGCAATCTACTCCAGTATCCTTGCCTGAAACATTCCGTGGACAGAGGAGCCTAGCAGGCTGTAGTCCACGGGGTTGCAAAGGGTTGGACACAACTGAGCGACTGAGCACTCACACATGGGGCCTTCTATAAGAGATCGTATCATGAAATAGCTTGAAGACATACTGATTAGGTTTCTCTTGATTACTTTCAACATGGAATAATGATTTTGGTGTATGAGTTCTGGGGGTTCATCTCATGCTATTTGACCAGAGAATTTATTTTCAGCAGAGTCAGCCTAAGTTTCACATAGAAACTCCAAGTCTGCTTATCAGGGTGCACCTGCTTGTCAGTTTAGGTTGAACTTGTAATTATACTTGTGTGCATGCTCAGTTACTAAGTTATGTCCAACTCTTTGCAACCCCATGAACTGTAGCCTGCCAGGCTCCTTTGTCCATGGGATTCTCCAGGTAAGAATACTGGAGTGAGTTTTCATTTTCTTCTCCAGGGGATCTTCTTGACCAAGGGATCAAACCCACATCTCCTGCTTTGGCAGGCAAGTTCTTTACCAGTGAGCCACCTGCAAAGCCCAACTTGTAACTTACTACCTCCCCCTATTTTTTTCAATAGGCTGCTATTCTGGTCATCAGAAGATGTTGAGATAATAGAAAATTGGCAGGGGGTAAGCAAAAGTCCAACAATATTTATTAACTGAGATGAGGACTAGTCTGAAGCAATTCTCTTTTCCCTTTAATCCCATTATTTATCATTATGAACTCAAAAGGAACATGACAACACAAATAATATGATATTCTTATTGAACTATATGTTAACTCTAGTAATCAATAGCTTCAGTTCATCTGATAGAAATATATTTCTTGTGTGAGGTATTGGCATAGAGAGGAAATACTGAAGAACTAGAATATGCAGTTTCTTTCTCTCATATGGCTGAGGCTATAAGATCTCATTTGATAATAATGTATTTAATGAGAGGACACAAGTCAAATAATGTAAATCGTTATTTAGTCATGTATGACTAAGTCATGTATGACTCTTTTGCAACTCCATGGACCTGTAGCCTGCCAGGCTCCTCTGTCCATGGGATTTCCTAGGCAAGAATACTGGAGTTGGTTGCCATTTCCTTCCCCAGGGGATCTTCTCAACCTGGGGATCAAACCCTCATATCCTGCTTTGGCAGCCAAAACTTTACCACTGAGCCACCAGAGAAGCCCACATAATATACATTATTAGGCACCAATTTATCAGAGTAACTCCTGGATGTACAAGAAACGCTTTATATTATTACTATATGGATGGAAGAAACACATTTCAGAAACATTAAAGATTAATTGATTATATGTAGATGCTTGTAATGCAGTATCCAATATGACAGAGATCTTGTTCAAAGAACTCACGCCTGTGTGGGGATATTGATCTCACCCGGACTAAATAGTCTGGGAAGGTGAGAAGCCTTAGCCATCCATTTCTTCAACTCCCTGGAATAAAATCTGGCATTGCAACCCTTAAAAAAAAATACCTATGATCATATTTTCTTTTTGGAGTTGGTTAGAAAAACATATAAATCAGACACCTGAAGTATGCACACAGAATTCTTGAGGCTGTAAAAACAGGGATTTTCCTTAGTTTGCATCTAATAAAATAGAAAAGTTACCCACTTGACAGAAAATGGGCTTCCTGGAGGCTCTCAGAAAGCCAAGCTCTGCCGTACACAGTGCTGTACATTCAGAGAACAGCGCTGTGTTGACACGTTGCAGTAAATGGGGCTCCGCTGTTGCCACTATCCACTAAAGGAAGCATTTCAAAAATCCATTTTCCAGGGCTAAGATTTTAATGGCTTTTCTTAGTTCTGGTGGTTCACTCTAGCGAGGAACAGATAGCTCTTGGCAGTACATCTGGAAGGATCATCCATGGACCTCTGAGTGCCATTGTGGGGCTTCCAAGGAAGAGTGCAAAGTGTTCTTTATTCAGTCTCAAAGCTGCCACATTGGTTGCAAGGTGGAGATTCTTAATCCTTTTTCATGATGAAGATCGTCCTCTATCTTTGTGCTTTTTTTTGCTTTGTCCCAGTTCATACTCTTTAAGGAAGGCTCTCTTGGAACTCGAGAACTCTATGTTGATAATAATAGAGCATTTTTGCCTCAAGGTAGGTGCGAAGAGAGATAAAGATAAGGAGCACATCTAAGCCATTTTAGTTTTAACCTATTTCATGAAGTTTTCCACCTCCCCCACCCCTACACACACACTCAATTTTCTTTACAGGGGTTTAGCTGTGCTTCCGCTCAGGCAATGGCTCCCCACTCCAGTACTCTTGCCTGGAAAATCCCATGGATGGAGGAGCCTGGAAGGCTGCAGTCCATGGGGTCGCTGAGGGTCGGACGCGGCTGAGCAACTTCACTTTCGCTTTTCACTTTTCATGCATTGGAGAAGGAACTGGCAACCCACTCCAGTGTTTGTGCCTGGAGAATCCCAGGGACGGGGGAGCCCATAGATGGGCTGCCGTCTATGGGGTCGCACAGAGTCGGACACGACTGAAGTGACTTAGCAGCAGCGGCAGCAGCTGTGCTTCTGATAGAGCACAACTTGCTAAGAAAATGGAAAGAACATCAGAGAAAGACAGGACAGATTTAGTCCTCAAACAAATAAGCAGAAAATGTGTGAAGCACTTCAACAATAATGTAACAAAAATTATGAATACATACATGTTTCTAGCATTTCATTCCCCCCTCACCCACCATCTGGTTCTACTTAACCTCTGAGGGTATGTGCTGGGGGAGTGTTTTATGCTATCATGATGCATAATCGGGAAGAAATGGGAGGAAAGAATGAGATTGGAGTAGAAGAGCTAGGGTATCTTTAAGTACAAACACTGGGAAGCTCTTTGGTGTGAGGAAAGCAAATTGAAGGGAGAAGGACTTCGTGTAACATTATTGTGGTCTACAGAATCAAACAGAATCTCTGTTTGAGTTAGAGAGTTGCACGTGAAAACCTGGAGTAACTTTGGAAGAGATATCTGTCTTCTGGACTGGATTTTCTCAACAATGGTGTCATGCCAAGAAGCTGCATCATGTGAATAACCACTTGCTAAGTCATCTATTCAAAGATAACTTTACTTAGTTTAGTATATTTTCTGTGTATTTCACCTCATAAAGTTTTACTTACATTTTTGTGGCATGTCTTAGATGGACCCCTTAGAAACAGAGCCTGTCCAAGTATTGAGTCCACTTGGTTTATGGGAGGAGTGATCTTCAGGAAAAAAAACTCTCTAAGAGGGAGTGAAGGAGTAAGGAAGGAGAAAGAGGCAAGTCAAGATGTGATTGCAGGTCAAGTCCAGCCTTGGTCTGAGGCCTGGGGCGGCAGTATTAGACTGCCTAGACTCCTAGACTGCACTAGGGAGTAGATCTTTGTACCATAACCATTCAGTAATGGGAGAGCTAAAAACAAAATTATCCAAGACACTTAGTAAAGATGATAATAATTTGTGTTCAGTTGTGTCTGACTCTTCGCAAACCCAGGGACTATAGCCCACCAGGCTCCTCTCTCCATGAATTTTCCAGGCAAGAATACTGGAGTGGGTTGCCGTTTCCTTCTCCAGGGGATCTTTCTGACCCAGGGATTGAACTCAAGTCTCCTGCATTGGCAAGCAGATTCTTTACCGCTAAAACCACCTGGTAAAGGTGATAAGGCAGACTTTGTTCATGAAAGATTATCACAATGGAGTTTTGTAGTAAGGAAAAGAGATAGGACTCAATGTTGACTCCACCAAGGACGAGTGGAAAATTATAACCCAAGTAGCAGGGTCTGTGAGTGAAAACTTACTAAGGAATGAGATTTTTTTTTTTTTGGATAGATGTACTCAACACAATTCTTGCTGAAGGCAGGCCAGGGTGATAAGGTAATAGCAAGGGTAGAGGATGAGAAATGTCATCAGATAGCGGTGGTCAGTTACCAAGGTTAGAGGATTATCGCCAAACAGACTAAGCTGGGTTCTTACTCCCACAGCCAGACTGGAGGCCCAGAGTCCAGATAGCAGAGCGGAGAAGCCTGAGGAAGCTTTACTCAAGGAGGAGAGCGCTTCTCAGGTGGTTCAGATCCCTTCTGGGTGAGGTGGCTTCCACCAGTTTGGGGCGGTTTTCTGAAGGAGGGCAATATCTCCGAGCTGTTAGCATTCACAGCAGCAAGGGGATGCGTAGAAACACAGGTTGGTACAGGTGATCTGGTGCTATACAGCAGCAGGATTTGCGTTTATAAGAGCTGGCACAGAGTCGGATCTGCACAAGGCAGATGAAGTTGGCATCTATACTGGGCAACTTAAAGAAGTATCATTTTTTCTTGTCAGTCAGACCACATGACATCTGGACTCCTTAACAGGGATCTTCAAGGGTTGTGCCAAGGTCTCCAGCCTCATTTAAGGACACTGTATTCCTCACATTCTGTCTTTATCATATACCACTCTTCTCTGATTCCCTAAACCCACCCTCCCTTCTCTCATCCATACCCTACTCTCTCCTTCCTCACTGGTATCTTCATTTGACTGTTTCCTACCATGCTTCTTGGGCTTCCCTTGTGGCTCAGCTGGTAAAGAATCCACCTGCAATGCGGAAGATCTGGGTTTGATCCCTGTGTTGGGAAGATCCCCTGGAGAAGGGAAAGGCTACCCACTCCAGTATTCTGGCCTGGAGAATTCCATGGACTATACAGTGCCTGGGGTCGCAAAGAGTCGGACACGACTGAGCTACTTTCACTTTCATCATGCTTCTTGCCATAATTTAGACATCACTCCCTCCCAGAGGCTTTTCTTAGCACCCAGACTTAGACCTCCTCTTCCAGTCACCAAAGTCACCTAGTAGTGCCTTTTATAGTACTTTCCAGAATACATTTTTTTAAATTGGAGGATAATTGCTTAATAATTTTGTATTGGTTTTCTGCTGTACAACAACACAAATCTGTACAACACAAATCGTAAGTGTATATATCCATATATATATATATATATATATATATATGTATACACTCCCCCCTCTTGAGCCTCCCTCTCACCCCCCGACCCATCTCATCCCTCTAGGTCATCACGGAACACTGGGCTGGGCTCCCTATGTTATATAACAGCTTCCCATTAGCTCTCTGTTTTACACTTGATAGTGTATATATGTCAACGCTACTCTCTCAATCCATCCCACTCTAAAAGACCATGCTCTATGTCTGCATCTCTATTTCTGCCCTGTAAATAGGTTCAGCAGTACCATTTTTCTAGATTGCATACATATACATTAGTATACGGCATTTGTTTTTCTCTTTCTGACTTCACTCTGCGTAGCAAGCTCTATGTTTAATCCACCTCATTAGAACTGACTCAAATTCATTCCTTTTTATGGCTGAGCAATATTCCATTGTATACATGTACCACACCTTCTTTATACATGAATCAGTTGATAGACATCTAGGTTGCTTCCATGTCCTGGTGATTGATTGCAAATGCTGCTGCAATGAATGTTGGGGTACATGTGTCTTTTCGGGTTATGGTTTTCTCAGGGTTTATGCTCTGTAATGGGATTGTTGAATCATATGGTAGTTTTATTCCTAGTTTTTAAAGGAATGTCCATACCATTCTCCATAGTGGCTGTATCAATTTACATTCCCAGAATGCATTTTAATTTCTGGTTGACTTCCTTATCCATGCATCCTTATAGACTATAAAGCCTATGAGGGCAGACCATAAAATTATGCTCATTATTATATTCTAGACTCGGCAAATAATAAGTACATGCATTATGAATGTATGTATGAATATATTGTACAGAATAAATATATCTAAACTTTTCAATTTTAGGAGAATGAAAGTGTTATCTTTCTGTTCATATGTACGATATTACAAAACATAGATTAACTCACACATCTGAAAGAATACCTTCTAAGTCAAATGTAAGTTTTGACAGGATTAAGAAAAGAGCTAGACAACGAATCCTGATGATTCAACCACAGATTTAGGGAAACAGTACATCTCCCACACAACAGTAAATCTATTTTTCTAATGTATATGGCTACTGTCATGCCTAATAACATGCACATTTGTATGAAAGCAAATCTGCCATTAAGGTGGTGTTTGTGCCTTTTACAAAAGGAAATTGAAAGTCCACACTATCGCTGGGGAGGGATATAACGGAGGTCCACACAGTCTTTACCTTCAAAGAGAAGCGATTCAAGATAAGGCTGAGAACTGCTTGGCTAGAGCAGAACGACTCCATCAGGATGGGTCTGGATATGAGTACTGGTGCTATGTGATGAGGAAGGGCATGAGCTTTAGAGTCGGAAAGGCTTTTGGTTTAGTGCCAGCTCTGATGCCAGGGTGACCTTACATGACACCGTCACCATCCTCATTCTACAGGTTCATCATCTGTTAACAGCTGTTCTGGAGGGTTGGTGAGGTCATGCCTGTGATACGCTGAGCACCGTGCTTAATGCACAGTCAGAGCTCAAAGGCCTTGGCTAGTTCACCAGAACACACTATGGTGGGGAAGCAGGGGTGGGGTGTCATTGCTTAGCCTGATGAGTGTGAGATTCCTGGCCAGCTGCATGAGTGAAGGTGTCCTTAGGTAGAATGGTAAGGGGAGAACAGCGCAGCACAGAATCCAGCCATCATTCCATTGTGCTTAGTTCAGGCCTGCGCACAGAGTGTAAGAGTGTAATAACCAATGCCGCCACTGTTGTGCATTTTCTACGTGTCAGGCACTCGAGTTTACACCATCTCTTGTTTTTACATAATGTGAAAAACATATACTATCGTTTCAATTTTACAGACACAAGAAAGACTCGGAGACAGCATATTTGCCCAAGTTACTATAACTGTGAAATGACAGAGCCAGGATTGGACCCAGATTTATTTAGCCGATGGCAAATGTTAAGGTTAATTTTAGAAAAAAAATATATTTGAGGGAAAAATGAAACCCAGGATCCCGGTAGTGCATTTTCTTTTCCTCCTGCCAGGTTAGCAAGCCATTAACCAGCTCTCCAAACAAGTGCTTGACCTCCGTGACATAAAGATGGAATAGAGGCTGATTAGAATGTAACTAAGAAGTAATTTTGTTATGGTTTCCCTTGACCCTGGTCTCCAAGGTGACTCAAAGCCATATCTTGTTCCAGCTTCTCTGAGTGCAGGGGAATGATATGCTTTGGGTTCTTTTTGATTTGTTCTCTTTTCCCGGTCATTGACCCTGCACCATCCACCCATTTACCAGGCATTCATTATCCTTAAATCATGCACATGTGTGCTAAGTCGCTTCAGTCTTGTCCGACTCTTTGTGATACTATGGACTGTAGCCTGCTAGGCTCCTTTTTCCATGGGGATTCTCCAAGAGTACTAGAGTGGGATGCTATGCCCTCCTCCAGGGGATCTTCCCGACCCAGGGATCGAACCCACGTCTCTTATGTCTCCTGCATTGGCAGGTGGATTCTTTACCACTAGCGCCATGTGGGAATCCCCCTTACAACCACAGAAATATGAAGCATTAGTCATTCAGTCATGTCCAACTCTTTTGCAACCCGTTGGACTGTAGCCTGCCAGGCTCCTCTGTCCATGGGATTGCCCAGGCAACAATACTAGAGTAAGTTGCCCTTTCCTTCCCCAGGGGATCTTCCTGACCCAGGGATTGAAGCCAGGTCTCCTGCGTTGCAGGCAGATTCTTTATCGTCTGAGCTACCACAGGTGTCTATAAATTGGAAGCACCAATTTAAAAATATTTTTTCCGACTCTTCATTTAATACATTTTATAAATGATAAAGATGTTCTCTGCACAAGTCACTGCTGTAATGACTTCTTATTTGGGATATCAAAGTAGTAATCTTTAATGCTTAATAATCTTATATTCATTCTGTTTTCCCCTTGATGTATATTGCTGTTTGACCACTCTTTGTGATGTGGAGCGTCAGAAAATGAGGGTATTTGGCATTAATCATTTTCAGTAGGAATCTGTATTAGTCTTTAATTTTCTATCATAATATAAATTTTCTGATAAAACTCATGTTGTAAAGTGTTCTGACATAATTGTCTTATAATCAGGACAGCTCTTATTACTTTTTTTAGAGACCAACAGAGCATCAAAAAATCATTGTGCTAGAGGGGATGCTAATAATTATCAAATCTAGTTTCTGAAAGTGTGTTCCAGTGTTCAAGTTTCTCACTATCTCACCTTCTCTGTAAAACAATGACATAATGTTTTCATGCTTAAGTGAACTATGGAAATAGTGATTTAAGAGGAATTACAAATGTTTCTTGTAAGTATCTGCTTGGCTAATCCACCCTGCCTCTGTAACAGGGAACACAGGGTACAGGATTTCTCAAGTTCATCGTATTACCATCCCCTCATCCCACTCCACTCCCACCCATCTTTCATGGAGCATCTCCTGTGGCCCATGTGCCTCAGAATACACCGATCTATTCAAATATTTGTCTGCAGATTAGGAAACTAAGCCCCAGGGAAGTTAATTATCACCCACTGTGAAACCGTGGGTGTCTCCACGTATTCTTTACTTTTGTTGTTGAAATCTATTCACCTGTCATTTAGGCCTGGTCATAGCAGTCAGACTAGAGAGGGCTTACCCTGCAGGCGACAGAAACTTCGGTGAAATCAAGTAATACCCTGTAAGATCAAGGTAGAATTGTTTCTGAAAAAAGACGTGCATTACAGAAACTAAATCAAAACAGGAGCTTTACATTTCTACTTTAAAATGAATGATGGTTTTTGGTAATGGAATTTGACCCAGCTTCTTAGCTCAGAAAAGTTTTTTTTTTTTTTTTCCTCTAATAAAGGTATTTTATAATCACTGAAAGAACCAGTGGGCTTTTGGTGTCCAGCATAAATCTGATTTTTGAGATAATTGAAATAGTTGAACACATTGAAATGTGCTAAGTGATCTAGTTGAGATTAGTTTATGAACAAATAGAAAGCAAGTCACATTTCTGGACTGTATTAATGTGACACTAATTCTTGTAAGTTTTCTTTTTATTTGTGGAAGGAGAATCAAGTGATTTTTACTACCTAGTTTATTTTGAAATAGAATGGATACACTGTTAACAGCATGTAACCAGTTTTGGTAAAGTTCTTGTTTTGGTGTGGTATAATGAGGCAATATAGGAAAGAAGGGTAAGGTTAAATTGAGAAACTAATGAACAATTGTCTTTTTTCAGCATGTAATCAGGTAGAAGGAATAGCTGGCAGTCTGGGGTACTCTTAGCACTGATCATAATGTCCTTAGAGGTGTATGAAACAGCAGTGAAGGAATTTCACTTTTGGCTTTGGTGATAATTATGAAAAGTCTGTAAGCTTATTATTGTTATTTTTTAATCTCTGCAGGTCTTCCTTCCCCACTCCACCTCCATATTTTTTCCTTTCTTCTTAGCTTCCTTTAAGTATAACTTACTAAATTCTACTTGGGTAGATGCTAAGGAGTGGAAGAAAATGTTGTTATCAGTCTTCTCTTTATTTAGCCATCTAAGCAAATCATTGGTCATAATGATATTTTATATTTTTACTGAATTTTGTGATTATATAGTACTTATATAAGTATCTTTATTTAATTATTGCAAAAATGCATCAAGAAGCCAGAGTAGACGTTGCTAATTGTCTTTACAGATGACAAACATGTGGATTAGGGAGATCAAATGATTTGTCCAGTTCATAGCTAAAGAGCAACAGACTGGAGTCAAAGCCAGGTATGATTTTTATTAAAAAAATTTTTTTCTCCACTGCAAAATGAATTAATATGTATTATAAGATGAATGAATAAATAAATAAATATATAAAGAAGAATATAAGAAAAAAAATCACCTATTTATCCAACATCAAGAAATAGTTATTATTATATTTCAATATTTGTCTGTTCAGTTTTTAAAATATATGGGTTTTTAAAAAGTAATTTTGGTCAAATTGCTTATATGCCTACATTCAAATGTTCTTCTGATACCTGGAGTAACAGGCAAGTTTCGCCTTGGAGTACAAAATGAAGCAGGGCAAAGGCTAAAAGAGTTTTGCAAACAGAATGTACTGGTCATAGCAAACACCCTCTTCCAACAACACAAGAGACAACTCTACATATGAACATCACCAGATGGTCAATACCGAAATCAGATTGATTATATACTTTGCAGCTGAAGATGGAGAAACTCTATACAGTCAGCAAAAACAAGACTGGGCTCAGATCAGATCATGAACTCCTTATTTCAAAATTCAGACATAAATTGAAGAATGTAGGGAAAACCGCTAGACCATTTAGGTATGGCCAAAATCAAATCCCTTATGATTATACAGTAGAAATGACAAATAGATTCAAGGGATTAATCTGATAGACAGAGTGCCTGAAGAACTATGAACAGAGGTTCATAACATTGTATAGGAGGTAGTGATCAAAACCATCTCCAAGAAAAAGAAAGGCAAAAAAGACAAATGCTTGTCTGAGGAGGCCTTACAAATATCTGAGAAAAGAAGAGAAGCAAAAGACAAAAAAGTAAAGATATAACCATCTGAATGCAGAGTTCCAAAGAATAGCAAGGAGAGATAAGAAAGCCTTCCTCAGTGATCAATGCAAAGAAATAGAGGAAAACAATGGAATGAGAAAGACTAGAGATCTCTTCAAGAAAATAAGAGATACCAAGGGAACATTTTATGCAAAGATGGTCACATAAAGGACAGAAATGGTATGGACCTAACAGAAGCAGAAGATATTAAGAAGTGGCAAGAATACACAGAAGAACTATACAAAAAAGATCTTCACAACCCAGATAATCACAACAATGTGATCATTCACCTAGAGCCGGACATCTTGGAGTGCAAAATCAAATGGGCCTTAGGAAACATAACTACAAACAAAGCTAGTGGAGGTGATGGAATTCCAGGTGAGCTATTCCAAATCCTAACAAATGGTGGTGTTAAAATGCTGCATTCAATATGCCAGCAGAGAAGGCAATGCACCCCACTCCAGTACTCTTGCCTGGAAAATCCCATGGACAGAGGAGCCTGGTGCGCTGCAGTCCATGGGGTCGCGTGAAGTCGGATACGACTGAGCGACTTCACTTTCACTTTTCACTTTCATGCACTGGAGAAGGAAATGGCAACCCACTCCAGTGTTCTTGCCTGGAGAATCCCAGGGACAGTGGAGCCTGGTGGGCTGCCGTCTATGGGGTCGCACAGTGCGGATACAACTGAAGTGACTTAGCAGCAGCAGCAGCAATATGCCAGCAAATTTGGAAAACTCAGCAGTGGCCATAACACTGGAAAAGGTCAGTTTTCATTCCAATCCCCCCCCAAAAAAAGCAATGCCAAAGAATGTTCAAACTACCGCACAATTGCACTCATTTCACATGCTAGCAAAGTAATGCTTAAAATTCTCCAATCTTCAAAAGTACATGAACTTAGAACTTCCAGATGTTCAAGCTGGATTTAGAAAAGGCAGAGAAACCAGAGATTGAATTGCCAGGATCCATTTGATCATTGAAAAAGCTAGAGAATTCCAGAAGAACATCTACTTCTGCTTCATGGACTATGCTAAAGTCTTTGACTGTGTGGATCACAACAAACTGTTGAAAATTCTGAAAGAGATGGGAATACCAGACCATCTCATCTGCCTCCTGAGAAACCTGTATGGAGGTCAAGAAGCAACAGTTAGAACAGGACATAGGGCAATGGACTAGTTCAAAATTGGCAAAGGAGTACATCAAGGCTGTATATTGTCACCCTGTTTATTTAACTTATATGCAGAGCCTGTTCAGTTCATTCGCTCAGTTGTGTCCACCTCTTTTGCAACCCCATGGACTGTGGCACTATATGCAGAGTACATCATGCAAAATGCTGGACTGGATGAAGCACAAGCTGGAATCAAGATTACCAGGAGAAAGATCAACAACCCCAACTATATAGATAACACCACACTAAAGACAGAAAGTGAAGAGGACCTAAAGAGCCTCTTGATGAAGGTGAAAGAGGAGAGTGAAAAAGCTGACTTAAAACTCAGAATTCAAGAAATGAAAATCATGGCATCTGGTTCCATCACTTTATGCCAAATAGATGGGGAAACAATGGTAACAGTGACAGACTATTGTCTTGAGCTCCAAAATCACTGCAGATGGTGAATGCAGCCATGAAATTAAAAGATGCTTGCTCCTTGGAAGAAAAGCTGTGACAAACCTAGACAGCATATTAAAAAGGACAGACATTGCCGACAAAGGTTCATATAGTCAAAGGTATGGTTTTTCCAGTAGTCATATATGGATGTGAGAGCTGAACCATAAAGAAGACAGACAGCTGAAGAATACTTTTGAACTGTGGTGTTGGAGAAGACTCTTGAGAGTCCTTTGGACTGCTAGGAGATAAAACCAGTCTATTCTAAAGGAAATCAGTCCTGAATATTCATTGGAAGGACTGATGCTTAAGCTGAAGCTCCAATAATTTGTCCATCTGATGCGAAGAACTAACTAATTGGAAAAGAGTCTGATGCTGGGAAAGATTGAAGGTAGGAGGGGAAGGGGACGACAGAAGATGAGACGGTTGGGTGGCATCATTGACTCAAAGGACATGAGGTTGAGTAAGCTCTGAGAGATGTTGAAAGACAGGGAGGCCTGGCATTCTGCAGTTCATGGGGTCACAAGGAGTCGGACATGATTGAGCGACTGAACAGCAGCAAGTTTTTTTTTAGTCGACCTTTTTATATACATATTTTAAATGTTATAAAATATTTTTACTTGACCCTTTTCAAAATATAAAAATTAAACTTACTAATTTTAACAAGTTAATCTACCTAAGAATCAATCATCTTCCACTCCTGACATTCTAGGAGCGCAATTGGGCTTGATACCCTTACATATCAGCTAATGTAGAATAAACTGTTTATTCTTAATTTTATATATATGTTTATAATCATATATATATATATATAAACTGTGTCTTACAATATATAAGTGAGATCTTAACGTATGTATCATATATGTAATATATGGGGTTGTTTCTCATGTAATATTTCTTCTTAGAGTTGCTGTCTCTGACCCCTTCTTTTATCATCTTTCCTCACTGCGAAAATATCCATATGGGATTCATGTGGAGTAACAACATTTGTTAAAGACATGAATGTTTGAAAGTAGAGAAATGTAAAAACAAATTATGATACCTTAAACATGTCAAACAAGTTTTATAGCATTTTTTTTAGTTGGAAGGATAATTGCTTCATAATGTGTTGTTTTCTGCCATGCAATAATGTGAATCAGTCATAATTATATATATAAATATGTATATACCTATTTCCCTGGTGGCTCAGACAGTAAAGCATCTGTCTACAATGTGAGAGACCTGGGTTCGATCCCTGGGTTGGGAAGATTCCCTGGAGAAGGAAATGGCAACCCACTCCAGTACTCTTGCCTTGAAAATCCCATGGACGGAGGAGCTTGGTGCAGGCTACTATCCATGGGGTCGCAAAGAGTCCGGCACGACTGAGCGACTTCACTTTCACTTTCTTTCTTGTACATCCCTCTCCTCTCCCATCCCACCACCAAAGGTCATCACAGGGCACCAGGCTGGTCTCCCTGTGTTATATAGCAGCTTCCCACCAGTTATGTATTTTATATATGATAATGTACACATGTCAATGATACTTTCTCAATTTGTCCTACCCTCTCCCGCCATGGTATCCACAAGTCACTTGCCATGTCTGTGTCTTGGGGAGGGAATGGAATTTTAAAGCTTTCAAAGGTGTTTATGATGAGTATGCTCTACTATTAGGCAATACTTAAAAGTATGTAAAACATTCAAAAAACACATTGGAAAAGAAATACACCAGAATATTGATGGCACTTTTCTCTAGGTGACATTTTAAAATCCAATGCAAAATTTTTATTATTTTAAATAACCCAAATGATTAATAATAAAGAGATGAGTTGTGGGGTAGAGATGGGATTCTTATCTGCCTTTTTGCCGTTGATCTTTTCCAGACTCTCCTGATCAGTGAAGTTTCTTGTCTTTTGAACAACCCTTTCCTGGTCAATGGTGATAGTTCTGATGTGAATTATGAGCCAATTTACTCTTTCTCTTATAGAATCCTCAAAGTTTACAACAGGTTAAGTTTATCAACAGGTTAAGATGACTACATTTTGATAGATTGGTTTTCTAAACCCAGGTTTGATTAAATGGACTCATAGAATATAAAAAAAAAAGTAAAGAACAGACTTTTGGACTCTGTGGGAGAAGGTGAGGGTGGGATGATTTGACAGAATAGCATTGGAACATGTATATTATCACATGTGAAACAGATCGCCAGTCCAGGTTTGATGCATGAGACAGGGTGCTCAGGGCTGGTGCACTGGGATGACCCTGAGGGATGGGATAGGGAGGGAGGTGGGAGGGGGGTCCAGGATGAGGGACACATGTACACCCATGGCTGATTTATGTCAGTGTATGGCAAAAACCACTACAATATTGTAAAATAATTAGCCTCAAATTAAAATAAAATTTAAAAAAATGAAAAATAAAAAGAAATATCACCCCCTCTAATAGAAGTACTCTTCTTTGAAAATGTTGATGTATTCCACTCAAATTCAAAAACAAAAGTTGTTTACTTTCTTCATCTTCTAGGTTACCATATAACAGACACACTGATAATATTGAACTAGATTCTTATTAGTGAATCATTTGGTCAATTAGGAATACAGCTGTGGGGCATTGAATTAAGAAAAAACACATATAGAAAATCACTCAAATTTTTAGATTTTCCTTAAAACCTTTGTGGTTGGTGGTAAATTGCATGACACTTTAGGAGGGCTTTTAGGAGCTTGAGAAATATGACTTAGCATAAGGGATCTTTTCCTCAAACCAGGACATATCTCTTAACAGTACAAAAATGAATGCCTGGTCCAGTTTATTTTTAAAATTTCTCCATTTCTCTATAATGCATAGAGTATATTGAAAGCATTTTGTATCTCTTTTTTTTTGTGAGATGTGCATCTTCTTGACCACAATTTGTCACCAAGGCAACCAAACCTTTGCTTAATGTCCCGTACTTCAGTAAAATAAAATGCATGCCATTTTAAATACAGTTTTTTGAAAAGTAGAAATGGTTTGATATTTTACTTGTAATGAAAATGAAACTGTTTATTACTCTATTTCCTACTAAATCACATCGTTCTAAGTATTGAGAGGGATCCTTCTCAGAAAGATGATTGTTTCAGGTCCAAGGAGCCATTCTTTTGCCTCTAGATCTTGACACATTAACAATTATTATCAGATTTTGGTTTTGGTCTCCATCCATCTGTGTGATTTGAACTTCCTTAATCCTATTGGAAACACAAGTGAGTTTAAATAAAATATTCAATATGACTAGGAAAGCAAAGCTATCAGTAAAAAAAATGAGCCTGTAGAGACAATCAGATGGACCATCCGGGCTGCATACAGTTTTGACTCTTTCCCAGTGGTTTCAGTGTCCCTCGGGATTATCAAAATTAATACTGATGTTTGCTTCAGATTTGAAGACCATGTTAGATATATGTAATTTCTCAACATTCAACTTCTCCATGGTTCCATTACCTGCTTTTTTTTTTTGGTAAAGTATTTGATTTGTTGCCTCTTTTTTTCCATGGATGACATTTGTGATCTGGAATAACTTTTCTGACTTATTCAAAGCCTTCAGTATGAGTCTACTTTCATTTCAGACCAAGTTAGTTCTGTTTTCAACTACCAACAGTATAGTGTATTTTCTGGTTGGTTCATTCCTTGAAAAGAATCTTTAGGTCTAGGAAAGTGAGGAAGAAAGAAGTCAGGTCAGTCAGTCAGTCAGTTCAGTCACTGTCATGTCCAACTCTGCGACCCCGTGGACTGCAGCACGCCAGGCCTCCCTGTCCATCACCAACTCCCGGAGTTTACGCAAACTCATGTCCATTGAGTCGAAAGTTGGGGGCAGAGATCAACTATCTTCTGGGGCTCTAAAGCAGAGAATCAAACACACGGACTTCCTTATTAATTTCTCGAAAGGAAGTGAGCAACTCAGTCAGGAAGCAGGAGTGTAAGAACTTTGTAAGACTGTTATTTGTTAGTTTCTGTTATCCCAAACTGAGTGACGTTTAAGAGCTTAAAGACATAGAATGGATGAGCTGATCTCCAGAACCTGCGAGGCTGGGGGTGATTTGGGAAAGAATGGTGAAGGGGAGAAATCATCCAACTTATCAGCAGTTTAAGGGAGATGGAAACAATTTTCCAAAAACTGGATGAGTGAATGGCAGTATTGAAGGAGAGCTCTTTGGATTCCTGAAGTCTGTACTGTGAAAGAAAGGATGACAATGGAGATGAACCTGAGCTTGAGACGGGCCAGCACTAACAATGGCAATGCCTGAATGATCTTGGCATTCAACCTCCTTTAGTCAACTTTCCTGGGCTGATCTTGGCTTTCTCAAATGCTTTCCTTCCAGGATAAATGCGTCAAGATTTTCCTACTTGCTCCTTTGACGTCATGGGATGTTGGGATGGAGAGATGGAAGTCACAGTCCTTTATATATGAGGCAGGATGCGGAGGTCATAGGGGTGACCTCTGTGAGCTTTAGTTTTTTTTTAATATATGAGGAGTAAATAATAGTATCTGTCTAGTAGGATATGTCAGCAATCAAATTTGATAATTGCTGGTTCTACTTTGGTGGTTGCTTACCTTTTTATTTACATTTCTTGTTTTCTTATTTGGTTTGTGATATTCTTAAATATCAAGATCATGTCTTAAACTTTTTTATATCTCAGATGCCTCGTATTAAGCACTCGGGACTCTGGGACTCAGTAAATGGCTTTTTATGAACACAGTATGCCCTTGACTGAAAACAGTAAAAAGTTATGGAGCATCTACTATATGCTAGAACTTATCTATATTAACAAAGTAATTGCACTAAGATGCTGAGGACAATTGATTATCACCGTTTATAGATGAGGAAACTGAGGTCCAGAGCTGAGGTAACTTGACCAAATGGTCCATGTGCTGGTGGGCTCCAAAAACCACTCACTATGCTCTACTGAGAACGACCTGACATCCCTCACTGATTTCATAAGTCAGGGAAAGAAGAGGAAATATCAGTGCTGGTAAACGCGGACAGGTGGCCACCACTGCTTCTGAGACTGAAGTGATTTTCTTATTGTTTCATGCCCAACAGCAGAGCATGTTCTTCTTTTTCTAGGAAAGCACTAGAAATCATCTGACAGTACAGATTCAGAAGCAAGAAGGGTAGGTCTGTTGCTGCTGCTGTAGCAGTTAACTCTTACTTTTTTTTTTTCTCTCTCTTCACTGAGCAGTTTCCCCAGAGAAACTGTCTTGCTCTGTACACCTCAACAGTAGGGACAAGAACAATCACAGCAGTATCACACTCAGATTAAAAATCTAGATTAATTTGTATGCTGCTGCTAAGTCGCTTCAGTTGTGTCTGACTCTGTGCAACCCCAGAGACGGCAGCCCACCAGGCTCCCCCATCCCTGGGATTCTCCAGGCAAGAACACTGGAGTGGGTTGCCATTTCCTTCTCCAATGCATGAAAGTGAAAAGTGAAAGTGAAGTCCCTCAATCGTGTCCGACTCTTAGCAACCCCATGGACTGCAGCCCACCAGGCTCCTCCATCCATGGGATTTTCCAGGCAAGAGTACTGGAGTGTGCTATCATTGTTCAACTCATGAATTTTCAGATGGAGGGAGCTGTCATCATGTTCATAAACAGTCACCATGTTCATAAACATGTTATTTAAAATGGTGTCTTTTTCCTCAGAAGACCTTTAGGCTAATGGGAGGAACGTGAACTGTAGGGAGGGACATGTCTGCATTCAACCCTAGTTGCACCGTGGATTAGCTGCATGAATTTGGTCAAGTCCCTTACTTCACTGAGCCTCAGGAGATGATAAGCCATGACTTTCAGGGCTCTTATGAATATGATGTTTTGAATTTCAAATAGGTTATATCTACAGGGAGAATTACTCAGCTGCCCAAAAGTGATCTTTGCTTACCTTACCTATATGGCTGTTCGTGGTGACCCAGACTCACAGAATCATTGCACAATTACGTATTTCCTTTTGCCTTCACAAATCTGAGCATAAGTTTTTTTATGGGGTTCTTAGAAAATCCAAATGCAGCAATAGTTCCTTATTTGGGGCACTGAAAGACAGCACTTCAGCTGCTCTAAGAAATCTGTGCATGTCCTATTCCATGAATTATCATAATTTTCTTCTATGTTGCAGAATAGAAAAACATGATTATGTTGATTCAATGGCTTAATAAGAAGTTGGGTTCTAATGAGCACTGTGAATTGAAGCATGCTCTGTAGTATCCAACATGCCAGTGTAAATGTTAGCAGATCAATGAAGTTATAGCAATGTTTTCTTTCCTGGTATTAATGAGATCCATACAGGTAGTGTGCACGGTGTATACTTACAGGTGTTCAACCATTCTTGTTTCCTGGGATATAGGACTGTTGGTGCTAAAACTGGGATAATCCTTGACAAATGAACACAAGTCAGTCACCTTACATATAAGGCTGAGAGGGATCTGTGTTTATATCAGTTACACAAATTTATCTTCTGATATATTCATTAACATGTCAAACAGCCACTTTTGCTTCATTGCTCCTAAATGAAATGACTGTGAATTTTATTTTCATCTTAAATTTCTAGATTTTACATTGTTTTGAAGCTTGTATTAAGGAAGGTATAAGACACTATTAGTCTTTTATCAAAATTAGCAGGAGAAAAATTGAAGGTTTCAGTGGTTTGTGACCTAACCAGAAGATAACTTTAAGATTTTTATAATTGGTTTCCACCCCAGATCCTTCTGTATCCTGTAAATGGCCATCTTCATGTCTGGGCTCATCATATTATATATTATTGTATAATTTATAGCTAGAGTCCACTTTTTGCCAGGTTTTGAGTCATACATAGATTCTAGAAGAATTTTAGGAAAACTCATAAAAAAAACACAAAAAATAAGGGAAATACCCTCTAGAAAACTTTCACTACTTATCAAGAATAAGAGAAAACAGAAAATCTCAAAATGAGCAAAAGTAATTTTTGTTTTTTTCAGTGTAGAGTAGGTGATCCAATTCTCACATGCGTGCATGTGTGTGTGATAATGTGTCTGACTCTTTGTGACCCTATGGGCTAGTCCCCTAGGCTCCTCTGTAATAAAAGTGCACAAAGACTCAAAGATTGAGAGTTTGAAATTGAAATGAGTTTATGTTCTTTTGGAGTGGGACTTTGATGCCTTTAATGCATCTCTCCTGCTCCCTATATGTGTAGTTCCAATTTAACCTTCATTAGGGTTAAATTTAACCTTCATTAGGGGCTCGGTGGTAAATTTAACCTTACCTGGTAGCTCAGTGGTAAAGAATCTGCCTGCCAATACAGATTCAATTCTGTATTGAATTGAGGGAAAGCAGGTTCAATTCCTTGGAGAAGGCAATGGCAACCCACTCCAGTACTCTTGCCTGGAAAATCCCATGGATGGAGGAGCCTGGTAGGCTGCAGTCCATGGGGTCGCTAAGAGTCGGACACGACTGGGTGACTTCACTTTCACTTTCCACTTTCATGCATTGGAGGAGGAAATGGCAACCCACTCCAGTATTCTTGCCTGGAGAATCCCAGGGATGGTGGGGCCTGGTGGGCTGCCGTCTATGGGGTCGCACAGATTCGGACACAACTGAAGCGACTTAGCAGCAGTAGCAGCAGTAGCAGGTTCAGTTCCTGGGTCAGGAAGATCCCTTAGAGAAGGAAAGGTCAACCAGCTCCAGTATTCTTGCCTGGGAAGTCTCATGGACAGAGGAGCCTGGTGGGCTATAGGGCATGGGGTCACGAGAGTTGGAAACAAGCTAATGACTAAACAACCACCACTACCTTCATTATAATACCGCTTCTCTCTTTTGCTTACTAAAACTGGTTCTCAGAAACAACACAAAATTAATTCACACTGCTATGTAATAATGTAGAGTTTAAGTTATGATCTATCCTCCAGAAATGCCATTTTAACATGAGTGAGAGTCGTAGTTTAAGAAACAGACCACTAACAGTAGAATTCCAGATACTAGGGATTCCAGACAGTGGGAGGACATCGGAGACCCTTGCTGTTACCTCTGAAATCATAGCATGGAATAATCATTTTCCTGAGGATAAATCTAAGTGGTGTTGCCCGGTCATGAAGAGAGGTCCATGTCTGAGCCCAGGTGTAACTTGAATTACTTATCAATTACTTATTAACTTTTTTTTTTTTTCCAGCAGTGATCATCTCAGAGTACATAAAGTGTATTGCCACGTTTGAATGCCTAGTGACTGGATTAATTTGTACGTTCTTTTTATTTTCCCAAATTGACTAAAATCAGAACACTATGGCTGAAATAAGAATCCATCACTGATACAACAAGAGTTGATGGTACCTGGGGTTGTGCCACTGACTAGCTTTAATTTAACTGAAGTGAGTTTTTCTTCTTTTTCAGTGGGTCTTTGATGCCTTTAATGTGCCTCTTCTGCTCCCTACTAATGTAGTTAAGTTTAACAACCCCTAACCTTCATTAGGCGACCCACTCCAGTACTCTTGCCTGGAAAATCCCATGGACGGAGGAGCCTGGTGGGCTGCAGTCCACGGGGTCGCTAAGAGTCAGACACAACTGAGCGACTTCACTTTCACTTTTCACTTTCATGCATTGAAGAAGGAAATGACAACCCACTCCAGTGTTCTTGCCTGGAGAATCCCAGGGACGGGAGGCTCATGGGCTGCCATCTATGGGGTCGCACAGAGTCGGACACGACTGAAGCGACTTAGCAGCAGCAGTAGCAGCAGCAGCAACCTTCATTATGGGCTTTCCCTGGTCACTCAGACAGTAAAGAATCTGCCTGCAATTCAGGAGACCTAGGTTCAGTCCTTGGATTGGGAAGATCTCCTGGAGAAGGGAGTGGCTACCCACTCCAGTATTCTTGCCTGCAGAATTCCACAGACAGAGGAGCCTGGCTCACTGAGCTACAGTCTATGAGGTCACAGAGTTGAGTATAACTGAGTGACTAACACCTTCACTTTCTTTTTCAACCTTCTTTATAATACAGCTGCTCTACTGCTTACCAAAATAGTTCTCAGAAACAACAACTCAATTACATAAACCCCTTGCAGCCATGTGACAGCTCCTAATTCTTCCTTGTTGAGGACATCACAGCTGCTATTTTGTTAGGCAGTGTTGGCTCTTCAGCCCCCAAAGGGCAAGGTTAGTGATCAGTCCAAGCCAGTCTTGGCAGTTCTATTCCGTTTTGCCCCTGATTGGTTTAAGGGTGGATATGACCCAGTTCTGGTTAATTGGATATAAAGAAAGCTTCCTGGAACACATTTTCTCCTATGTGAAAAAGAAGCAGAGCCTTAGAGAAGGTTCTCGCCTTCCTTTCTCAAATGCTAATGGAGTGTGTGATGCTTCAACTTCAGTAGACATCTTGACATCATGGTGATGTGCCCAATGACAAAAATACAGTTCTCTGATGATGGTGGGACAGACAGCAACTCAATTTGGTTCAGCAACTTCACAGCAGCAACTGTGGAGTTGCTGTACCGAATTAGAATTGCATGTCTCCCTTGTGACTCAGCTGCTTAAGAATCCACCTGCAATGAAGGAGACCTAGGTTTGATACCTGGGTTGGGAAGATCCCCCAGAGAAGGGAAAGGCAACCTACTGCAGTATTCTGGCCTGGAGAATTCCATGGACTGTATAGTCCATGGGGTTGCAAAGAGTTGGACAGGACTGAGCTACTTTCACTTTCATTGCTTCCTTATTCTTTAAGGTAATTAAAGTCTTTATTGTCTAAAATTTAGCCAAATGTTCTATAACTTGCAGCCAAAACCCTCCCCAGGTGCTGCCATCTCATAATAATGAAATATTTTAATATGAACTGTAGGTATTTTAAAATATTATGTAAAATGTGAAAGTGCCTCTTTAAAGTGTATTATGGACTTTCCAGGTGGTACTAGTGGTAAAGAACCCACCTGCCAGTGCAGAAGATACAAGAGAGGAGGGTTCCATCCCTGGACTGGGTAGATCTCCTGGAGGAAGACACGGCAACCCACTTCAGTATTCTTGCCCAGAGAATCCCATGGACAGAGGAGCCTGGAGGGCTATAGTCCATAGGGTTGCAGAGAGTTGAACATAACTGAAGCAACTTAGCACAGCAGAAAGTGTATTATGCTTATTTTTCTATAGTTTATACTAATATTTAAGGAAAATAATGCCACCTAATAATAACATAATTTCTTGATAAGTCCCTTGGTTTTATCTTGCAATCAAATTGCTACCCCTCTTTCCTGTGATTAAGATCTAGAATTTCCACTTATAAGACAATCCAGATATTTGGTATTTCTTATATTCAAGGTATATAATAGGCTGAAATGAGTAGTTTAGAATATACATAGCTTTATGATGTCATGTCTCATCAACATTAACATATCTTTCCACTCACTTCCTTCCACATAAACACAGCAATTTAATAGCTGGCCTTTCATGTTTTCCCTGTTCATTTTTCCTGCAAACTTTAGTTCTGTCTTTTGTATATACTTCCTTGTTTTTCTTATTGCCAGATGTCTTTGCTATTCAGGATTTTAGCTTAATTTGATTTTCACCTTTCACCTGATTTCACCTCTCCATTATGTACTTCTGCTTCCTATCTGCAGCCATTTCTGATATGGTTACCAAACCATCTATCTGTCTTCTTTACAACCCCAATGATTCAAATGGATCATGCCCTAATAACTGGAGTTCCAGTGTCATTTAGTATCATGAATGATTGCTGGAGATGTATTTTTTTTTTAACTATGCTGTTTTTTGTTTTTTTTTTAACTATCCTGCTTCTTATGTTTTGCATTTTTATTGGAGCCTAGTTGCTTTACAATGTTGTGTTAGTTTCTGCTGTACAGCAAAGTGAATCAGCTATATGTATACATGTATCCCTGCTTTCTTGGATTTCCTTCCCATTTAGGTCACCACAGAGCAGAGTAGAGTTCCAGTGCTATACAGTAGGTTCTCTCTAGTTACTTTATGTGTGTTTGTGTTAGTCACTCAGTCATGTCTGTCTCTTTGCGACCCCATGGGCTGTAGCCCACCAGGCTCCCCTGTCCATGGAATTCTCCAGGCAAGAAAACTTGAATGGGTTGCCATTCGGTTCTTTAGGGATGTGCCGGATCCAGAGATGGAACCCAGGTCTTCTGCATTGCAGGCAGATTCTTTACTGTCTGAGATACCAGGGAAGTCCTATCTATTTTATGCTGCTGCTAAGTCGCTTCAGTTGTGTCTGACTCTGTGCAACCCCATAGACAGCAGCCCACCAGGCTCTGCTGTTCCTGGGATTCTCAAGGCAAGAACACTGGAGTGGGTTGCCATTTCCTTCTCCAGTGCATGAAAGTGAAAAGTGAAAGTGAAGTCACTCAGTCGTGTCTGACTCTTCGCGACCCCATGGACTGCAGCACACCAGGCTCCTCTGTCCATGGGATTTTCCAGGCAAGAGTACTTGAGTGGGGTGCCATTGCCTTCTCTGCTATCTATTTTATACATAGTATCAATAGTGTATATATGTCAATCCCAATCTCCTCATCCATCCCACACCCCTCTTTCCCCCTGCAGTGTCCATGCATTTGTTCTCTATATCCGTGTCTCTATTTCTGCCTTCCATATGTACCTTTTTTTGGTTGTTGTTGTTAGATTCCATGTATACTGACTATACTTTTAAAGGCTTTGCTTGTTTGTCCTTAACTACCTGATGAGTGACAGGAGGCATTGGTGAAAAGCACAAGTAGTAGAATGAAACTTCAGTAGAATGTTTTCTTATGTATGTTTCCAAATGTTAGTTAACCTGTGAATGAAAAGATTCATAGTATCAAATAATGTAGCACTTTGAATTGAACTGAGAATTCTGTCTGGGTATAGCCTAAATTTCTGAAATCTCAGCCATCATGTTCAAATTAGTGACTCCTGGGTTGGCCTAATTGCTTAAAATCAATATTCTCCTAGGTGTGTTTCCTGCCTAATTTTTGAGGTGCCCCATGAAAGATCATTGTTGGAACTTTTACATTTCTGTACTTGTAAAGAAATATAGTTAAGTGATGTGAAGTGCTGTTCTGATGCTCCAAAGAGAATTAGCTAAAGGTTAAATCTTAATTGAGAAGTGAGAGGTGGGATAGGAATGGTGGCAAAAAGGAATATGAGCCTGGAATATCTCTCTGCCCCTTTCTTGCATTGCACTCTGTGTTTATCTTTGCTCAGAACTCATCAATTCTTAACTGATGAATTGTTACAGTTACTTGTTAGGTTTAAGGAACCAACTAGAAACATCATAGAAAACCGAAGGAGCAAAAATAACGACTAAAGAACAAGTGGAGAAATAGCATTAGATAGAACCATGTCATTTGATAAAAGTTAAAATCTAAAAGCAAACCCAAGAGGATTTTCTAACACAATGATAATAAAAGATAATTATATTCACCTGATATATTTCAACAAATCAGTTGTATATGTTTTTAAAAACCCTACACTTCTCACTGTGTGAAAAGTATTGATATATCCTAGAAAAAGTTTATTTTGCTAAGGAACCATGGGAAATTGTAGCATAGGCCACATCATTTAAAATAGACTGCTGCTGCTGCTGCTGCTGCTAAGTCACTTCAGTTGGTCCAACTCTGTGTGACCCCATAGACGGCAGCCCACCAGGTTCCTCCGTCCCTGGGATTCTCCAGGCAAGAACACTGGAGTGGGTTGCCATTTCCTTCTCCAGTGCATGAAAGTGAAAAGTGAAAGTGAAGTCACTCAGTTGTGTCCGACTCTTCACGACCCCATGGACTGCAGCCCACCAGGCTCCTCCATCCATGGGATTTTCCAGGCAAGAGTACTGGAGTAGGTTGCCATTGCCTTCTCTGAAAATAGACTGCTAGCAAATGACAATATAAAGAGGAAAAAGATTAATTCCTGAATTTCAAGACATAAATCTTTTGTTCTTCCTATTTTATTTCACACTTGCAAGGAGTCCCTCAAAGATTCCCTTTCAAAGGAAACTTTGAGGTCTTTATTTTTCTCCCTATTGAATGGATGGGGAGAAAATTGGTCTCTAGTGACCAGACATGGATGGTTTAACAATCTAGGTGAAACTAATTTAGACATTATTGCTATGACCAGACTTCCCTCTCAGGAGAATAGTGAATTTGCATACTTGGGCAAAGTTTTTGTTGACTAATAAGATATAGACACTGATATAGACATGTAGAGGTCAGGAGGCATCTTATATAGCAACAGAGAAAGCTGTTTACAAGTTTTCTCTGAATCTATTTTGATTTAAGAACCTACCTATGAAGTACAATGAACTATTGTTTAGTACTAAAATGAAACGAGCTATCGATCCATGAAATGCACCTTAAATGTATGCTTCTAAGGCAAAGAAGCCAGTCTGAAAGGATATGTACTAAATTATTCCAAACTCTATGACATTCTGGAAAAGGGAAAACTAGGAAAGTAGTCAAAAGATCAGTGATTGCCAGAGGTTATGGAGGCATTAGGAATGTATAGGGAATTTTCAGGGAGGTAAAACATTCTACTTGATATTCTCATGGTCATGTTTTTCAAAACCCATAGAATATGCAATATCAGAGTGGATCCAAATGTAAACTATGTGTGTTGTGTGTTAGTTGCTCAGTCATGTCCAACTCTTTGCAACCCCATGGACTACAGTCCACCAGGCTCCTCTGTCCATGGAATTCTCCAGGCAAGAATACTGGAGTGGTTAGCCATGCCCTTCTCCAGGAGATCTTCCCGACCCAGGGATCAAAACCAAGTCTCCTGCATTGCAGGCAGATTCTTTACTGTCTGAGCCACCCTAATATAAACTATGGACTTTAGTTAATAACAGTTGCACTCATCTCACACATTAGTGAAGTAATGCTCAAAATTCTACAAGCCAGGCTTCAGCAATACGTGAACTGTGAACTTCCAGATGTTCAAGCTGGTTTTAGAAAAGGCAGAGGAACCAGAGATCAAATTGCCAACATCTGCTGGATCATGGAAAAAGCAAGAGAGTTCCAGAAAAACATCTATTTCTGCTTTATTGACTATGCCAAAGCCTTTGACTGTGTGGATCACAATCAACTGTGGAAAATTCTGAAAGAGATGGGAATACCAGACCACCTGACCTGCCTCTTGAGAAACCTGTATGCAGGTCAGGAAGCAACAGTTAGAACTGGACATGGAATGATAGACTGGTTCCAGTTAGGAAAAGGAGTACGTCAAGGCTGTATATTGTCACCCTGCTTATTTAACTTATATGCAGAGTACATTATGAGAAACGCTGAGCTGGAAGAAGCACAAGCTGGAATCAAGATTTCTGGGAGAAATATCAATAACCTCAGATATGCAGATGACACCACCCTTAAGGCAGAAAGTGAGGAGGAACTGAAAAGCCTCTTGATAAAAATGAAAGAGGAGAGTGAAAAAGTTGGCCTAAAGCTCAACATTCAGAAAACGAAGATCATGGCATCCGGTCCCATCACTTCATGGCAAATAGATGGGGAAACAGTGGAAACAGTGTCAGACTTTATTCTTTTGGGCTCCAAAATCACTGCAAATGGTGATTGCAGCCATGAAATTAAAAGACGCTTACTCCTTGGAAGGAAAGTTATGACCAACCTAGATAACATATTAAAAACAGAGACATTACTTTACCAATAAGGTCTATCTAGTCAAGGCTATGGTTTTTCCAGTGGTCATGTATGGATGTGAGAGTTGGACTGTGAAGAAAGCTGAGCACTGAAGAATTGATGCTTTTGAACTGCGGTGTTGGAGAAGACTCTTGAGAGTCCCTTGGACTGCAAGGAGGTCCAACCAGTCCATTCTTCAAAGGAGATCAGTCCTGGGTGTTCATTGGAAGGAATGATGCTAAAGCTGAAACTCCAATACTTTGGCCACCTGATGTGAAGAGTTGACTCATTGGAAAAGACCCTGATGCTGGGAGGGATTGGGGGCAGGAGGAGAAGGGGACGACAGAAGATGAGATGGCTGGATGGCATCACTGACTTGATGGACATGAGTTTGAGTAAATTCCAGAAGTTGGTGATGGACAGGGAGGCCTGGTGTGCTGCAATTCATGGGGTCTCAAAGAGTCGGACACGACTGAGCGACTGAACTGAACTGAACTGAATGTATCAGTATTGATATTGGCTCATCAGTTATAATAAGTGTACCACACCAATGCAAGAGGTTAATAAGAGGGGGAACCTGTTGGAGTGCCAGGGGTATATGGAAACTCTCTGGACTTTCTGGGTGCATTTCTATAAATCTAAGACTACTCAAAAATTAAAGTCTATTAATTAAAAATATTATAATAATATTTGTAATAAAACAAAAAGATATGAAGAAGCTGATATATTCAAATGTCAGGACAAAGTGCATTCTTATTAGCTATAAATCTCCTGATAGGATCAGCCTAAACCTTATCACTAATAATGTATTTATAAGAAATATCTTGGCAGGAGATGAACAAAATAGGGCTCAAGGAGAATTATGGGGATGAATTAAGAAATGAACATATTTTAGCGAGAAAATATACAGAAGTAAGGGCTTCCCTGGTGGCGCAGTGATAAACAACCAACCTGCCAATGCAGGAGACACAAGAGATATGGGTTTGATCCCTGGGTCAGAAAGATACCCTGGAGTAGGAAATGGCTACCCACTCCAGTATTCTTGCCTGGAAAATTCCATGGACAGAGGAGTCTGGCGGACTACAGTCCATGGAGTTGGACTGAGCAACTGAGCATGCACACACACACACACACAGACACACATTGAAGTAAATCCTCCCAAAGTTTTGCATTAGAGACATTTTAAGGAATGCTTCTTCTTTGCATTTGAATGACAGTAAATACATTGTTTAATTATAAAGACAAAGTTTAGAAGGGACCATGAGGAAAAAGCATAGTTAAAGTATAGGAGGAGAATTGGTAAAGAACAATTTTGTTCTAAAAAAAAATTACCTCTTTCAGTATTGTGTTTTGACATCACTTATTATTTTTCCCTGATTTTAGAAGTTATTTATGCTCATAGTGGAAAAATTGGAAAATTTGGAGGAAAAACATTATAGAAAACATGTATCTCATATGATCATTTCACACAAATATATTCAGTATCTACATTTTGGTTGGAGAAGGGCATGGCAACCCATTCCAGTATTCTTGACTGGGAAATCTCATGGACAGAGGAGGCTGGTTGGCTACAGTCCATAGAGTCACAAAGACTTGGACATGACTAAGCAACTTGGCATGCCCACATGGTATATGTTCTCTCAAACTTCTTTTTCACATTTTTATTTATTCATAATATTTCCTCCCTGTTTAGAAAAATGTTTGACTATATTCCTGATTGACTTCCCTAGATCTACAATAATAACTTATTGCAAACTTGATGGCTTCAAACAACAGAAGTATCTACTCTCATGGTTCTGGAGGCGAGAAGCCTGGAATCCAGTTATTGGCAGGCCTGTGCTTCCTGTGGAGCTCTAGAAAACAATCCTTCCTTGCCTCTTCTGGTTTCTGGTGGCTCCTGCCCTTCCTTTTTTGTGGCTTCATCAGTTCAGTCTCTGCCTGCGTTTTCATGTGGCCTCCTCCTCTTCTTCCTGTGTGTCTCTCTTCTGTGTGTGTGTGTCTCTCTCTCTCTCTTTTTTTTTTTTTAACTTTACAATATTGTATTGGTTTTGCCATACATCAACATGAATCCACCACGGGTGTACACGTGTTCCCAATCCTGAACCCCCTCTCCCACCTCCCTCCCCGTACCATCCCTCTGGGTCATCCCAGTGCACCAGCCCCAAGCTTCCTGTATCCTGCATCGAACCTGGACTGCCAATTCATTTCTTATATGATATTATACATGTTTCAATGCCATTCTCCCAAATCATCCTCCCCCCCGCCACAGAGTCCAAAAGACTGTTCTATACATCTGTGTCTCTTTTGCTGTCTCGCATACAGGGTTATCATTACCATCTTTCTAAATTCCATATATATGCGTTAGTATACTGTATTGGTGTTTTTCTTTCTGGCTTACTTCACTCTGTATAATCAGCTCCAGTTTCATCCACCTCATTAGAACTGATTCAAATGTATTCTTTTTAATGGCTAAGTAATACTCCATCGTGTATATGTACCACAGCTTTCTTATCCATTTGTCTGCTGATGGACATCTAGGTTGTTTCCATGTCCTGGCTATTATAAATAGTGCTGTGATGAACATTGGGGTACACATGTCTCTTTCAATTCTGGTTTCCTCAGTGTGTATGCCCAGCAGTGGGATTGCTGGGTTATAAGGCAGTTCTATTTCCAGTTTTTTAAGGAATCTCCACACTGTTCTCCATAGTGGCTGTACTAGTTTGCATTCCCACCAACAGTATAAGGTTCCCTTTTCTCCACACCCTCTCCAGCATTTATTGCTTGTAGACTTTTGGATCACAGCCATTCTGACCGGCATGAAATGGTACCTCCTAGTGGTTTTGATTTGCATTTCTCTGATAATGAGTGATGTTGAGCATCTTTTCATGTGTTTGTTAGCCATCTGGATGTCCTTGGAGAAATATCTATTTAGTTCTTTGGCCCATTTTTTGATTGGGTCCTTTATTTTTCTGGAGTTGAGCTGTAGGAGTTGCTTGTATATTTTTGAGATTAGTTGTTTGTCAGTTGCTTCATTTGCTATTATTTTCTCCCATTCTGAAGGCTGTCTTTTCACCTTGCTTATAGTTTCCTTTGTTGTGCAGAAGCTTTTAATTTTAATTAGATCCCATTTCTTTATTTTTTTAAATTTTATTTTATTTTTAAACCATTTGTTTATTTTTGCTTTTATTTCCAATATTCTGGGAGGTGGGTCGTAGAGGATCCCGCTGTGATTTATGTCAGAGAGTGTTTTGCCTATGTTCTCCTCTAAGAGTTTTATAGTTTCTGGTCTTATGTTTAGATCTTTAATCCATTTTGAGTTTATTTTTGTGTATGGTGTTAGAAAGTGTTCTAGTTTCATTCTTTAACAAGTGGTTGACCAGTTTTCCCAGCACCACTTGTTAAAGAGATTGTCTTTTCTCCATTGTATATTCTTGCCTCCTTTGTCAAAGATAAGGTGTCCATAGGTGTGTGGGTTTATCTTTGGGCTTTCTATTTTGTTCCATTGATCTATATTTCTGTCTTTGTTTCAGTACCATACTGTCTTGATGACTGTGGCTTTGTAGTAGAGTCTGAAGTCAGGTAGGTTGATTCCTCCAGTTCCATTCTTCTTTCTCAAGATCGCTTTGGCTATTTGAGGTTTTTTGTATTTCCATACAAATTGTGAAATTATTTGTTTTAGCTCTGTGAAAAATACCGTTGGTAGCTTGATAGGGATTGCATTGAATCTGTAGATTGCTTTGGGTAGTATACTCATTTTCACTATATTGATTCTTCCGATCCATGAACATGGTATATCTCTCCATCTGTTAGTGTCCTCTTTGATTTCTTCCACCAGTGTTTTATAGTTTTCTATATAGAGGTCTTTAGTTTCTCTAGGTAGATATATTCCTAAGTATTTTATTCTTTTCGTTGCAATGGTGAATGGGATTGTTTCCTTAATTTCTCTTTCTATTTTCTCATTATTAGAGTATAGGAATGCAAGGGATTTCTGTGTGTTGATTTTATATCCTGCAACTTTACTACATTCATTGATTAGCTCTAGTAATTTTCTGGTGGAGTCTTTAGGGTTTTCTATGTAGAGGATCATGTCATCTGCAAACAGTGAGAGTTTTACTTCTTCTTTTCCAATTTGGATTCCTTTTATTTCTTTTTCTGCTCTGATTGCTGTGGCCAAAACTTCCAAAACTATGTTGAATAGTAATGGTGAAAGTGGGCACCCTTGTCTTGTTCCTGACTTTAGAGGAAATGCTTTCAATTTTTCACCATTGAGGATAATGTTTGCTGTGGGTTTGTCATATATAGCTTTGATTATGTTGAGGTATGTTCCTTCTATTCCTGCTTTCTGGAGAGTTTTGATCATAAATGGATGTTGAATTTTGTGAAAGGCTTTCTCTGCATCTATTGAGATAATCATATGGCTTTTATTTTTCAATTTGTTAATGTGGTGTATTACATTGATTGATTTGCAGATATTGGAGAATCCTTGTATCCCTGGGATAAAGCCCACTTGGTCCTGGTGTATGATCTTTTTAATGTGTTGTTGGATTCTGATTGCTAGAATTTTGTTAAGGATTTTTGCATCTATGTTCATCAGTGATATTGGCCTGTAGTTTTCTTTTTTTGTGGGATCTTTGTCAGGTTTTGGTATTAGGGTGATGGTGGCCTCATAGAATGAGTTTGGAAGTTTACCTTCCTCTGCAATTTTCTGGAAGAGTTTGAGCAGGATAGGTGTTAGCTCTTCTCTAAATTTTTGGTAGAATTCATCTGTGAAGCTGTCTGGACCTGGGTTTTTGTTTGCTGGAAGATTTCTGATTACAGTTTCAATTTCCGTGCTTGTGATGGGTCTGTTAAGATTTTCTATTTCTTCCTGGTTCAGTTTTGGAAAGTTGTACTTTTCTAAGAATTTGTCCATTTCTTCCATGTTGTCCACTTTATTGGCATATAATTGCTGATAGTAGTCTCTTATGATCCTTTGTATTTGTGTGTTGTCTCTTGTGATCTCTCCATTTTCATTTCTAATTTTATTGATTTGATTTTTCTCCCTTTGTTTCTTGATGAGTTTGGCTAATGGTTTGTCAATTTTATTTATCCTTTCAAAGAACCAGTTTTTGGCTTTGTTGATTTTTCTTATAAAGACACTGGTCATTTAATTAGGGTCACCTGGAAGTCTGGAGTAATCTCATCTAGAGATCTTAAACTTACATCTGCAAAGATCCTTTTTTCCTAGTCAAGTCATATTCACAGGTTCTGAAGATTAGGATATGAGTATATATTTGGGACCAGGGAGAGGCTGCTGTTTAACATACTGTACCAGCTTTGATTTGAATTTGATTTTCCTTCTGTGTTAAGATTCTTGTGATAACACATCTCATTGGCTCAAGATTGCCCACTTTTTACTTTTTTTCATCTCTATAATTCACATTCATTTTACAAACGATGAGATGGTTAGATAGCATCACCAACTCAATGGACATGAATTTGAGAAAACCTTGAGAGATAGTGGAGAACAGAGAAGCCTGGTACACTGCAGTCCATAAAGTTGCAAAGATTTAGACGTGACTTAACAACTGAACAACAACAACCACCGTATTTTATTTACCTATTTATATGTTGATGTACATTTAGCTTATTTTTATAGGTTGTCATTTGTGAATAACACTGCAATGAACATAGGAGTGCAGGTGTCTCTCTGAGACCCTGATTTCAATTTAGTTGGCTAAATATCAAGAAATGGATTATATGGTTGTTGTTGGATTATATGGTAGTTCCATTTTTAACTTCTTGAGAAACTTCCATATTATTTTCCATAATAAGCATACTGATTTATTTTCCCATCAGCAGTGTACCAGGGTTTCCTTTTCTCTAAAACCTTGCCAACACTTGTTATCTTTTGTTTTATTGATAATAAACAGGTGTGAGATGATATCTCATTTTGGTTTTGATTTGTATTTCTCTGAAAGTTAGTGAAGTTGAGCCACCAGGCTCCTCTGTCCATGGAATTCTCCAGGCAAGAATACTGGAGTGGGTAACCATTCCCTTCTCCAGGGGATCTTCCCGACCCAGGAATTGAACTTGAGTCTCTTGCATTGAAGGCAGATTCTTCAATGTCTGAACCACTAGGGAAGCCCAGCTTTTCATATACTTGTTGTTAATTTGTAGATCTTGTCTGGAAAACTGTTTCTTCAAGTTCTTTGCCCATTTTTAAAATGTATTTCCCCCTGGTTTTATTGAGAAATAATTGGCATACATCACTGTGTAAGTTTTTCCCACTTTAAAATCAGATTATGTGTTTCTGACATATCTTGCACATTACCTTTTTATCAAATAAATGGTTTGCAAATATTTTCTCCCATTCAGCATGTTTTTTTGACATTTTCATGATTGTTTCCTTTGCTGTACAGAGCTTTTTAATTTGATGTTGTCCAACTTGTTTATTTTTACTTTTGTTGTCTATGCTTTGGTGTAATACATATCCAAAAAGTCATTGTCAAGACAAATGTAAAGGAGGTTTTTCCCAATGTTTCCTTTAAAAAATTTTACAGTTTCAGGTCTTACATTTAAGTCTTTAAAACATTTTGAGTTGATTTTTGTGTATAGTGTAAGATAAGGGTTCAATTTCATTCTCTTGCATGTGAGTATTCAGTTTTTCCAGGACCATTTATTAAAGAGACTATCTTTCTCCTTTGTGTGTTCTTGGTACACTTGTAGAAGATTAAGTTGACTTTCTGTAGGTGGTTTTACATTTGGAATCTATTCTGTTCCATTGGTCTATATGTCTCTTTTTATGTCAGTACCATACTGTTTCAATCATTATAGCTTTGCAACATAATTTGAAACCAGGAAGTGAGATGCCTCTAGTTTTGTTCTTCTTGCTTTTCTTCTTTGGCTACTCTTTTTTTTTTTTTTGTGCTGCTAAGTCACTTCGGTCGTGTCCGACTCTGGGCAACCCCATAGACGGCAGCCCACCAGGATCCCCGCTCCCTGGGATTCTCCAGGCAAGAACACTGGAGTGGGTTGCCATTTCCTTCTCCAATGCATGAAAGTGAAAAGTGAAAGTGAAGTTGCTCAGTCGTGTCCGACTCTTAGTGACCCCATGAACTGCAGCCTACCAGGCTCCTCCGCCATGGGATCTTCCAGGCAAGAGTACTGGAGTGCATTGCCATTTGTAGTTCCAAATAAATTTTATGATTGCTTTTTCTATTTGTGTAGAAAATTCCACTAGAATTTTGATAGGGATGGCATTAAGTCTGTAGAGTGCTTTGGATAGTATGGGCTGAATATCTTCAAGAAAAGTTCTATCAATTTATATTCTTATCAACAATTTGAAATGGTTTTTGAATATTGAGTATTTTTTAGTTGCCCAGTAAAAATAAACCAGGATTTTAACCTACATTTATTTGTTTGATTAGACTACTTGATAACCTCTTGTTTTTGTTATTTTATTTTTGTCCATTAAAAGATTAGTGGTTTTCTTTTAAATTTTTATTAAGTATGATTTTCTGAATGTCTACCAAATGTTTTTCAGATACCAACCCCTGCAAAGTAAAAGCTCTTTTCCTTAATTTCTTCATGAGGTAACTGATTTGTAGAAGTGGTTGATGTATTTTCTAAAAATATTAAGTTTATTAGTCTTTGAGAAATATTTTCTGGATTATTTCTAGTTTGAGAATTGCCTTTTTCCATTTGTTTATATTTCTTAGCATTCAAAAGTATTTTTGTTATTTTATTTGTTTAATGTGGTCACTGTTATTGAATTTTTTTCTATAAACATTTTGCTTTGGAAAGCATTTCTGTCTCCCAAAGATCTATTAAATATTTACTTCTATTTTTGTCATGCCTTTTTATAATTTGCATCTAATATATATATATATATATATATATATATATATATATATATATATATGTATTTTGGTTAGTCCAGCATTTTGTTGTCATTCTTATTGAATCATCCTGAATTAGGACCTAACTGGAGTTTTCCAAAATCGCTGATTTGCCTAATACCTTTTAAAAGAGTATCTTTAATTTTTTGGCTTGTGGTGTTTCCTTCATGATGTATTAACTTTTATACATGCCAGGGCTTCCTGCATAGATACTGCAGTTATTCCGTTTATCTTTGTGATATGCTTTTAGTGATACCATGTTGTTAATTACTATAGGTTTAAAAATGTATTTAGTATTTTTTAGAACAAATATCTCCAGAGCATTTTCTCCCTGTTTGTTCATTCCCACAATATTTCCTCTTCCCATCTAAGTTATTTTAAAATCAATTTGAGAGACTTCCCTGATGGTCCGGTTGATAAGACTCCGAGCTTCCAAGGCAGGGGACATAGGTTTGATCCCTGGTTGGGGAATTAGGATCCCACATTCTGGGCAGTGTGGTCAATAAATAAATAAAAGTGATTTGATAATGACTTAAGAGTATGATAAGGAAAATATATGCTTAATACTTTTCCTAGCCAAATGTACTGTCTATTATTTGATTCAAAATATTGTTTATTGAGCGTGTGTTATGTGCGAGTCACTGTTTTCATCATTAGGGATACAAACTTGAGCAAGACGATTATTTTCCTGCCATGTCAAATTACATTCTCATTAGGAAGAATGATAATAGATATGTTAATAAATACATCTAGACTATAATGTCAGGCAGTGATAAGAGCTGTGAAGAAAAATAAAGGGCTAGAGAATGAGCTGTTTTATAAAGGATGGCTGGGAAGGTCCTTTTTGAGGAGCTGACATCCGAGCCCATGGAGCCAGTGAGTGGCCTGAGGGAATCTGGAGGAAGCGCTTGAAAGAGAGAATGGCCGCTACAAGGACCGTGAGGAAGGACGGAGCATGGTGTGCCCAAAGTATGGCACTGCTGCTTGAGTGACTAGAGTGGAGGGGGCCCAAACAGAGTGGATAACGTGGAAGGCTAGAGAGAGAAATGGGAAAGGAAAGTGAAGTTGCTCAGTCATGTCCGACTCTTTGCAACCCCATGGACTGTGGCCCACCAGGCTCCTCTGTCCATGGGATTCTCCAGGCAAGAATACTGGAGAGGGTTGCCACTTCCTTCTCCAGGGGATCTTCCTGACCCAGGGATCAAACTCGGGTCTCCCACATTTCATGCATACGCTTTACCATCTGAGCCACCAAGGAAGCAGAGATAAATGGGACTAGGTATTTTATGGTTCCATAAGAGGGTTTCCCAGGTGGCCCTAAAAATCTACCAGGTGGCAGGTAAAAATCTTCCTGCCAATGCAGGAGACACAAGAGACTCAGGTTTGATCTCTGGGTTGGGAAGATCCCCTGGAGGAGAGCATGGCAACCCACTCCAATATTCTTGCCTGGAAAATTCCATGGACAGAGGAGCCTGATGGACTACAGTCTGTGGGGTCACAGCAAACTGGATACAATTGAACACACATACATATAAAGACATGCATTATAAAAAAAGGAGTTTTGGTTTTATTTCAAATATAATGGATGGGAAGTCATTGGAGTGTCTAGAATAGGGAATTAACATGATATAATTTGTGTTTTCTGGGTAGAGAAGAGAAAGCCACTCAGAGCTGGCAGGAACTGTAGCTGGATTGGATGTGTGTGGAAGGAGATAGTGAGGTGGTAAGACAGAGCCCTGGGTGTTGAGCTGAGGGCCTGCACGGTGGCGTGTTTACTGAGAAGACAAGACCCTGGGCAGAGTTTCAGTTGGCCATCCAAGTAGAGAGGTCGGGTACCTACCCTCTGGGTCAGAAACTCAGCAAATATTGGAACTAGAGATCTGAATTGGGATGTCATCACCTTATAGATAGATGGAATTTAAAAACAAGGGCTCCATGAGGCTAACCTGAGAATGAGCATAGATACAGCCTGGACCCTGGTGAAGAGAAGGAAGTAAAATGAAGCAAGAGGAGAAGACGCAAGACCAGCAAAGGGGAAGAGAGCCAGCGGGGAGAGAGGTGAGTGCCACAGTGTTGCCAGAAGGAGGGTGCGATCAACCATGTAAATGTGGTCCGGAGGTCCCAGGAATGGATTTAACTAGGTTGCTTTCATCGGGGCTGAGCTAGAGAGAGAAAAACCTGCTTGGGAATGGATTCGAGAGAGAACAGTTGGAGGTAGCAGGAAGAGAGCAGATAGAATACTACTCACAGAAATTTGCTATGAGGAGGAGCAGAGAAGTGAGCTGGAGAGGGACTTAAGATCACGGGTTGGGAGGAGAGATTAAAGTGCTGATGTCAGTGACCCAGGAGGGAAGAAGAAGCTCCTAGTGCAGGAGACGTGGGGGGATGCCTGCAGGAACCCTAACAGACAAGTGACTGGAATCTCTAGTACATACAGAAGGTTAGGCTGTGGGCAGAACAGGTGTTTACCCACTTTTATTTAAGTCAAATCATCTCCATTTTAAGTGACTCTGATATGGAGTTTATTCAGGAGTCCACACTGTCCCTTATTGCTCATCCAGGTGTTTGTGATATTATGCAGGTTATTTAATCTGGGAATAAAAGAGACAAGCATTAATTAGCAAACCTGCAAACTTTCTATGACAGATTTGTTTAAATGACTTTTTGGCAAAAAAAAAAAAAAAAAAAAAAAAAAAAAAAAAAAAAATCCTTCCAATCAGCCTCTTAAATGCAACTGGTTCCATCCAACTGAGCCCTGTAGGTGTCTGCTGACTCTTCAGTCCACATTTTCCCGTATTCAGAGCAAATGTCCAGTTTATGATTATCCTCTACTTGAATGTGGGCTTCCCTTGTGACTCAGCTGGTAAAGAATCCACCTGCAATGTGGGAGACCTGGGTTTGATCCTTTAGTCAGGAAGATCTCCTGGAGAAGAGAACGGCTACCCACTCTAGTATTCTGGCCTGGAAAATTCCATGGACTTTATCCATGGGGTCCCAAAGAGTTGGATACAACTGAGAGACTTTCACTCTACCTGAATGTGCTACTGGAATGTAGGGGGCACCCAAGAGGAAACAAACAACAGATGGTTACAGTTTGTGGAAAGCTTCAGGCTCAAGGGTCCTAACCTTTGGGGGCATCTGATCTGCATCCCTGAAAACCAGGCCCCAGGGGAGCACCACCCTTCAGCACATGCAGTGCAGCTTTGACACCAGGGAGTGCCCAGACTTTTCTTCATTTTATTTAATGATTATATCATTTTTTTTTCAGTTAATACTGTAACTCTGTATTTTTTAAAAATTAACTTATTTTTTAAAATTTATTGACTATTTTTTTTAATTTTTAAAATATAAATTTATTTATTTTAATTGGAGGCTAATTACAATATTGTGGTGGTTTTTACCACACATCAACATGAGTCAGCCATGGGTGTACATGTGTACACCCATCCTAAACCCCCCTCCCACCTCCCTCCACACCCCATGGTTGTCCCAGAGCACCAACTTAAATGCCCTGATTCATGCCTTGAACTTGCACTAGTCATCTATATATTCTTAAAAGGATTTCCTGGAGGCTCAGATGGTAAAGAATCTGCCTGCTGTGCAGGATACCTGGGTTTGATCCCTCGGTCAGGAAGATCCCCTGGAGAAGGGACTGGCTACCCTCTCCAGTATTCTTGCCTGGAGAATCACATGGGCAGAGGAGCCTGGTGGGCTAGAGTCCATGGGGTCATGAAGAGTCAGGCATGACTGAGTGACTGACACTTTCATATTCTTAAAAAATGATTGTTGCCAGGAATTTTATTACTTCTATAATAAAACATTTAATATATTTAATAATAACTAATATAACATGAGTACTTATATTAGCACTTCCAGTTTGTGGTAGACCTTGTCCTACGTGGATTAAATTGGGGGTGGATGGGCACAGAATAGAGTCCTAATGAAATAGTGTCTTTGTTACTAAAGTTGATTGTCATGGGATTCAACACCAGGTAACCTGGCTGGAATCAGATCATGTGGGTCCTCTAGAATGATCATGAGAATTATTCTCAGAAATTTCATTAACGTGTTAATTTGCTTGCTGTGTCTCTCTGAAGCTCCCTAACATGTTTCTGATTGTTAAAAGAAAGTTGAGGGGAAGTGATACTTGATGCACTTAAAAAAATTTTTTTTTATTGAACTTAGTTGATTTGCAATGTTCTGTTAGTACAGCAAAGTGACTCAGTGCATATATATATATATATATATATATATATATATATATGTATATATATATATGTATATATATATATATATATATTCTTTTACATTATAGGTTATTACAAGATACTGAATATAGTCCCTTATGCTTTGCAGTGGGTCCTTGTTGATTATCTATTTTATATATAATAGTATGCATACTTAAACCCCATACTTCTAATTTATCCCTCCTTCCCTTTCCCCTTTAGTAAACTTTTCTATGTCTGTGAGTCTATTTCTGTTTTGTAGGTAAATTCATTTGTGTCATATTTTAGATTCCATATACAAGTGATATTATATGATATCTGTCTTTATATGTCTGATTTTCTTCACTTAGTATCATAATCTCTAGGCCCACTTGTGTTGCTACAAATGGCGTTAGTTCATTCTTTTTTATGGCTGAGTGGTATTCCATTTTATATATATACCACGTCATCTTAATCTTTTCCTCTGTTGATGCACATTTAGGTTGCTTCCATTTCTTGGCTATTGAAAATAATGCTGCTGTGACCATTAGGGTGAATGTATCTTTTTGAATTAGTTTTCTCTAGATATATGCCTGAGAGTGGGATCACTTGATCATATAATAACTTTATTTTTAGATTCTTAAGAAATTTTGATACTTTTCTCACTTTTTTAGATTCTTTTCCCATGTACGTCATTACAGAATACTGAGTAGATTTCCCTGTGCTGTACAGTAAGTCCTTGTTGATTCTCTGTTTTATATATAGTAGTGTGTATGTGTCAATCCTAAATCCCAATTTATCCCTCCTTGCCCTATCCTTTGATAACCATAAGTCTGTTTTCTGCCTCTCTGACTCTTTTTTAAGATGCTTTAAACATGGAGGTCATTGATAGAGTATTGATAGAGTTCCCTGTATTTTCCTCAGTGTGGCCCTCTTCTTGAAGCTGATGACTGCATCAGCGTTCAGGGTCAGGCTAAGCCTCCAGTCGTTATCATGGGGATTCATGGCAAGTGTTAGAGGGGAAATTTAGCAAATCCCAAACTTTCAACCACTTCTTCTCTGTAAGAGTGGTCAGAATTGCTTCCTGATATGATGGCTGTGACCATCTCAGGAGGCTCCTTATGAGAAGTTCATTCCCTTGCTCCCCAACTGCACTGGGTCTCTTGAACAATGCCCAGAGGAGTCCAAGAGTCTTCTGGGGATTCTCGGCTCCCACCACAGACAGCCATTGAGAAGCTGAAATCTATGTCTAAGAAAGACTCAAAATACCAGGAGAAAGTCATAGAAATGCACATTTCTTACAGGAAAATAAAAGCATCACAAGAGTAAAATTCAGACTTAAAATGAAGAAACTAGGGAAAACCACTAGATCATTTAGGTATGAACTAAATCAAATTTCTTAAAGTTATACTGTGGAAGTGACAAATAGATTCAAGGGATTAGATCTGACAGACAGAGTGCCAAAAGAACTATGGACAGAAGTTCGTAACATTATATGGGAGGCAGTGATCAAAACTACCCCCAAGAATAGGAAATGCAAAAAGGCAAAATGATTGTCTAAGGAGGCCTTACAAATAGCTGAGAAAAGAAGAGAAGCAAAAGGCAAAGGAGAAAGGGAAAAATATACCCATCTGAATGCAGAGTTCCAAAAAAAAAAAAAATAGCAAGGAGAAGTAAGAAAGCCTTTCTCAGTAATCAGTACAAAGAAATAGAGGAAAACAATAGAATGGGAAAGACTAGAGATCTCTTCAAGATAATTAGATATACCAAGGGAACATTTCATGCAAAGATGGGCACAATAGAGGACAGAACTGGTATGGACCTAACAGAAGCAGAAGATATTAAGAAGTGGCAAGAATGCACAGAAGAACTATACAAAAAAGATTCTCAATGACCCAGATAACCATGATGGTGTGATCACTCACCTAGAGCCAGACATCTGGAGTGCAAAGTCAAGTGAGCCTTAGGAAGCAGCACTACAAACAAAGCTAGTGGAGGTGATGGAATTCCAGTTGAACTATTTCAAATCCTAAAAGATGATGGTGTGAAAGTGCTGCACTCAATATGCCAGAAAATTAGAAAAACTCATCAGTGGCTGCAGGGCTGAAAAAGGTCAGTTTTCATTCCAATCCCAAAAAAGGGCACGCCAAAGAATGTTCAACCTGCCACACAATTGCACTTATCTCACATGCTAGCTCAAAATTCTCCAAGCAAGGCTTCAATAGCATATGAACTGTGAACTTCTGCTTTATTGATTATGCTAAAGCCTTTGACTGTGTGGATCACAGCAAACTGTGGATAATTCTTAAAAGAGATGGGGATACCAGACCACCTGACCTATCTTTTGAGAAACCTGTATGCAGGTCAAGAAGTAACAGTTAGAACCGGACATGGAACAACAGACTGGTTCAACATTGGGAAAGGAATGCATCAAGACTGTACATTTTCATCCTGTTTATTTAATTCTATGCAGAGTACATCATGCAAAATGCCAGGCTGCATGAAACACAAGCTGGAAGATTGTGTTTCATCAAGATTATCGGGAAAAATATCAATAACCTCAGATATGCAGATGGTACCACCATTATGGCAGAAAGTGAAGAGGAACTAAAGAGCCTCTTGATGAAAGTGAAAGAGGAGAGGGAAAAAGTTGGCTTAAAACTCAACTTTCAAAAAATGAAGATCGTGGCATCTGGCCCTATCACTTCATGGCAAATAGAGAAACAATGGAAACACTGACAGACTTTATTTTTGGGGGCTCCAAAATCACTTTAGATGTTGACTGCAACCATGAAGTTAAAAGACACTCTCTTCTTGGAAGAAAAGGTATGACAAACCTGCCGCTGCTGCTGCTAAGTCGCATCAGTCGTGTCCGACTCTGTGGGACCCCATAGACGGCAGCCCACCAGGCTCCCCCGTCCCTGTGATTCTCCAGACAAGAACACTGGAGTGGGTTGCCATTTCCTTCTCCAATGCATGAAAGTGAAAAGTGAAAGTGAAGTCGACCTAGACAGCATATTAAAAAGCAGAGATATTACTTTAGCGACAAAGGTTGTATAGGCAAAGCTATGGATTTTCCAGTAGTCATGTATGGACATGAGAGCTGGACCATAAGGACTGCTGAGCCTGAAAAACGGACGCTTGTGAAATGTAGTTTTGCAGAAGACTCTTGAGAGTTCCTTGGTCTTCAAGGAGATCAAACCAGTCAATCCTAAAGGAAATCAGTCCTGAATATTCATTGGAAGACTCATGCTGAAGCTTAAGCTCCAATTCTTTGGCCACTTGATGAAGAAATGACTCATTGGAAAAGATGCTGATGCTGGGAAAGATTAAAGGCAGAAGGTGAAGGGAACAACAGAGGATGAGATGGTTGGCTGGCATCACTGACTGGATGACATGAGTTTGAGCAAGCTCCAGGAGTTGGTGATGGGCAGAGAAGCCTGGTATGCTGCAGTCCATGGGGTCGCAAATATTCAGACATGACTGAGTGACTGAACTTAAGATATTAGAACCTCAGAATGACTTACAGCCTTTGTTATTAGCTATTTTCCCCTGAGGACAACTGGGAAGTCCTGGGAATAGGTAGGGTGACCTTTCGTCTTGATACACCATGTCTCCTTCTTATTACTATCTGTAGTAGGAGATGGTGCTACTGCCTGGAGTTGTAGATCATGCTTGACCTTCGTGCTCAGTTGTATCTGACTCTTTGTGAACCCCAGAACTATAGCCTCCCAGACTCCTTGGTCCATGGAATTTTCCAGGCAAGAATACTGGAGTGGGTTGCCCTTTCTTCCTCCAGGGCATTTTCTGGACCCAAGGATTTTACCCGTGTCTCTTTTGTCTCCTGCATTGGCAGGTGGATTCTTCATCACTTGCACCACCTGGCAAGACCATACATTAGACAACTACTAGCCATTAAGTGCAGTATTAGAACTGGATTCCAATACCAAATGACTTATAGAAGTATTCAAACATATTTCCAAATAGCAATAGAATTATCTGGCTAAAAGGCATTGTCTTATTGACCTGGTGTTAGGTAAGGAGAGCTAACATTTGCTAAGAAACTGCTGGTATTGTCCCTGAACTTTACATATGTTCTTTTATTTCATTCTCTCAATACTTTCTCCATACATGAGAATCCTCTGTCACATGCCAAGCCTTGGGTATAGCCCTCAAGATATATCACTGAGCAAGGTGGACAAACTGCCTGCAGATTCAGAGCTTACAATCCATTGAAGTAAATAGAAATGATCAAATTAATAGTATCCATTGATCGATTCTCAATTTACAGTAAGCATTTAGCTTATTACCACTTCAAAAATGAGGGGAGCAAGTCTTATGGTGTGAAGTATTAAGATTTGAACCTCGGTCTTGCGGTCCCTTCTGTGGACAGTTTGAATCCCACTTCTGCTAGTCAACGATTATGTAGTCCTAAGAAAGTGACTTCATCTCTCTGAGTTCCTGAGATGTTGAATGGCTACAGTAAGATTCCTCCAAGCATTTTCCATCTTCTACCTTACCTATTTTACCCTTATTTATTAAATGCTTCCCATCTTTCAAGTCTCAGTTTAATCATTGCTTCTCAACAAAGACTTACCTGACTGGCCATTTCAGCCCCCAAGAATTATTTGAGTGAAGATGTTTCATGATGCCTTGTGGCATTCCCATATCATAGTACTAACTGCCTGCAATATACCTGCCTGTTTATTTTCCTTAAGGCAAACTAAACTAAAATAAAATATAAAGCCTGAGGGGTCAACTGTATTTCATCAAGCTCTCCTGCGGATAAGTAGTTAATGCATTCCCAAACTGGAAACCACCTTGATTCTGCCATATTTGTGAAGGTCTGTCTGATTCTGGGACTGGTAAAAAGGCCTTTGAGTGAAAGCTCAGTAAAGAAGTTAGCCTGAAGCCAGAGTCGTGGCTAGAGAGGAAAGCGAGGCCAGGTTGCCAGCAACTGGGCAGGCAGGACTTTGCTGGGCAGTGCAAAGAGTCCTCCATCCCTGCCCAACACTCCTGGCACAGTCACCCAACACCTCAGTCCGCAGACTGATATATTTTTGATGAGGGGAAAGTTAGGGAAATCCTGGAGAGTCAAAACAGACAGAAGACACAGTTCTTCTATCCTGAATCAATGGGACTCTTTGGGCCAGTGCTTTGCCTTTCTGAAATCAAGGTCCAGTCTGGTGCAAATCAATATTTGCTGATGCATAATTTCAGGGAGCAAGCTTGTGTTTTCTATAGCAAGGTTGTCTTTTAATAAGATGACCAAGCACGACTTTATAAGGCAAACAAATGAAATAAAACCTTCCAGATGACTACTGGAAATGTTTCTTCTTCTTTTTTTTAAACTCCAATACAGACCTTTCAGTGAAATGGCCTGACAGTTTTATGCGTCCCTTCCTGTTTAGCATGGCAGTGAAGGATGGAATTTGGGCTTGTTCTGTCTGAATTCAGGCCCACTATGGCCTGTTGAAGTCACTTTCTCAAAATAAAGACAGTCTTAAATAATAAACTTTGTTCTTCTCTTCACCTGTGGTTTTTTTTTTTTAAATTTAGAGATTATAAAAATATAAAACCAATGGATTATAATTGCTCTGCTGTCCAGAATATGAATTATTCTTGAAGTATGTATGAATGCACATAACCTATTGGAACTGGGACTGTATGGGGTGGGGTTGGTAGGGAGAGAAGTATACAGTCTCCACGGGGAATTAGTGTCACTAAAGAATAAAGTTTTAAGATTCTTCCTTTTACTCAGCTAAATAGAAAATTAAATAAGATGTTCTAGACTGGACACAGCATGCCCTACATATAGGAAAGATCTAGGATTTTTTGGCTAACCTGATGAATACTTACTGAAAGGATAGCTTTCCATCCATTTTTAAAAACAGACTGTATTTTTTTAGAGAAGTTTTAGGTTCTAAATTGAGCAGAAAGTACACAGAATTCTCATATACTTCCTACCTCACATAGGCACGGGCTCTCCCACTGTCGATTCTTCCACAAGAGTGGTGCACTTGTTACAGTCAGTGAACCCACACTGATGTGTCATAGTCACTGAAAGCCCATAATTTACATTAGGGTTCATTCTTGGTGTCATACATTCTATAGGTTTTGACAAATGTATTGATATCCTTTGGAAAAACCCAAATGAAGTTTTGGTCAACCCAATATAAAGATATGTACCCACCTTTGTAGTATCATACAGAATGTTTCACTGGCCTAAAAATCCCCTGTACTTGCCCATTCATTCCTCCTTCCTCTCTGACTCATCTTTTTTTACTGTCTCCATGGTTTTCTAGAATCTCTTATGGGCCTCCCAGGTGGTGCTAGTGATAAAGAAACTGCCTGCCAATGCGGGAGATGTGAGAATGTCTTATAGTTGAAATTATACAGTGGGTAGTCTTTTCAGTTTAGCTTCTTTCTCCTAGTAAAATGCATTTCATATACTTCCATTTATTTTCTTGGTTTGATGGCTCATTTTTCTTTACCTTTGAATTCCTTTGTCTGGATGTACCAGTTGATCCATTCACCTACTGAAGGGCATCTTATTTACTTCCCATTTTCAGCAATTCTGAAAAAAAAAAAAGCTGCTATAAAACATCTGTGTGAAGGTTTTTATGTGGAAATAAATTTTCAATTTATTTGGCTAAGTACCAAGAAGCACAGTTGCTGAATCATATAATGAGTATGTTTAATTTTGTTTGAAAAACCACCAACTTGTCTTCCAATGTGGCTGTACCATTTTGCAGTCCCACCAGCAATGAATAGGAGTTCCTGTTGCTCCACATTGATGTCAGCATTTGATGCTGTTAGTGTTTTGGATTTTCACCGTTCTAACATTCAGAAAATGAAGATCATGGCATCCGGTCCCATCACTTCATGGGAAATAGATGGGGAAACAGCGTCAGATTTTATTTTTCTAGGCTCCAAAATCACTACGGATGGTGACTGCAGCCATGAAATTAAAAGACGCTTACTCCTTGGAAGGAAAGGTATGAGCAACCTAGATAGCATATTCAAAAGCAGAGACATTACTTTGCCAACAAAGGTTCGTCTAGTCAAGGCTATGGTTTTTCCTGTGGTCATGTATGGATGTGAGAGTTGGACTGTGAAGAAGGCTGAGCGCCGAAGATTGATGCTTTTGAACTGTGGTGTTGGAGAAGACTCTTGAGAGTCCCTTGGACTGCAAGGAGATCCAACCAGTCCATTCTGAAGGAGATTAGCCCTGGGATTTCTTTGGAAGGAATGATGCTAAAGCTGAAACTCCAGTACTTTTGCCACCTCATGCGAAGAGTTGGCTCATTGGAAAAGACTCTGATGCTGGGAGGGATTGGGGGCAAGAGGAGAAGGGGACGACAGAGGATGAGATGGCTGGATAGCATCGCTGACTCGATGGACATGAGTCTCAGTGAACTCCGGGAGTTGGTGATGGACAGGGAGGCCTGGCGTGCTGCGATTCATGGGGTCGCAAAGAGTTGGACAGGATTGAGTGACTGATCTGATCTGATCTGATCTGAATAGATAGGCAATTGTATCTCCTTGTTGGTGGTTTTTTTTCCATCCAATTTTGAGAGCTACCTCTTCAGTGTGGGAGGAAAGCATGGGATCCAGACACCAGGAGTAACTGAGATTAGAGAAGGGGGAGCTGGCTGTGATGTTGGAGGTGGAACAGTGGGCAGTCTCAGTACCCCTGGGCTTCCTGAGTATTTCCTAAAACACAGTCGAGAGCCTAGGGAACTAAAGGGAAGGTCAATTCCAAGTTATGGGAAGATTGGAAGAAACTATGAATACTTTATAATATACTCATTCCCTCAGCTTAATGAAGCTATGTGTGATTGAGTGTGTGAAACTTGAGTGTGTGAAACGTGATGTGCATATTAGTTTAGAATTAGCATATTCTGAGCACACATAAGCTTTTCACAGTTTCACAGTTGCAGTACCAGTGGACCTTTGCTCATGAGGATCTCAAACTATGTCTTCTGTCACCTTGGAGGTTGATTTTTTCAGTAGGCATCTCAACTGAATCCTTGCTATACCATTCCAGTCATTAGGTACAATCAACTTAAGAGACTAAGGTCAGGGTCAGTCTATAAAATCAGTGTGCCCTTCTGTGTCTTTGCTACTTATCTTGAGGTTCAGAGTCCCTAGGCTGTCGTTCCACTGTGAGTGTGATAATGGCCTTGAGCAAAGTCAATGTTAACAATAGAAAGAAAGAGGAATGAGTGGGAGGAAATCTCTCATTCATTCCCTGTCGACACTTCCTCTTTCCTCTGGGCCATTTTTCCCTTTAAGGAAGGCTACCCTTCAAGCAGCTAACAGTACATTCTTTTGTTCAGTCAAGTACTGTACAGGCTCAGCTTTGACAGAAAGCTCATTTGGCCTTATGCTATAGTGTGCTTTGAAATTTTACAATCTCTGTTGCCTCCATACCCATTTATACATTTATGCAGACAGTCCTCACTTTGCAGGGTACCATGTTACAGAGACTTGTGCATATTGAATTTTTGCCCTTGTTTCCATGTATCTGAGATTTGATCTAAGAGTTACATGCTTCTCTGGGAAAATTGCCATCATCAAAAATAGACTTTCTCACCTTCTCAGGTCTAAACTAACCCATACTTGCATCCATTTACCATTGAGGAAGTGTCTCTTCCTCAGTATCACCTGAACTCTCCATCCCACCTGAGAGGAAGAGAGTCACTATTTCAAAATATCCTTCATTTAACACCTTCATTGATTTGCTACTTTTTATGCCCTGTACCTGTCACTTAGGACTTTACTCTCTTGGTTTTGAAACACTCTCCTGCTTTCCTTCTTTCCTCAGTTCATTATTGTTTCATAATCTTGACTGGCTCCTTCTCCAGTTGTCTCATTTGGAGCACCTCAAGATTTGTGTCATCTTTTCATCTCTCACCTTTGTCCCCGAGTGATCTCACCAGCTCCCAAGGGTGTGAGCTCTCTTGTTCTGACGAAGCCCACGTTTCCACTGGAGGCCACATCTCTTGAGCTTCGTGGTTTCATGTCCCAGTGTCTTCTCATGTCTCCCCTTGGACGTGTCTTCAATTCTGCAACTTAACAGATCCAGAGTGGAATTCTGGGCTTTCCCCATTCCATGTTCATCTTCTCAAACTCCTGTTCTTCTACTTTCATATTAAAAACACTGCACTTTAGCAAGTTATTCAAGCCAATATCTAAGCGTCCTTCCTTTCTGATAAACTAGAGATCATGTATATTAGTAAGCCTTATGGATGCTACTTTGAAAATATTTCTGAGACTCTTCTTTATTTCATGTCCATGGCCACGTTCTTAGTTCAGGCCTCCCCTGTCTCTTGCTTCCATGAACAACATAAGCCTTTGACTGATTTCTCCACTTTTACTTCTGTGCCTCACCCTCTCCCCCTATAGCTGCCTCCTACCCCTCACTCCACACAGAGCAGCAAAGGGGAAATTCTCAGTGATAATCTGATCACATTCTTCCCTTGCTTTCAAAATCCTGCAATGTTTCCCTTTATATTTAATGTAAAACTCAGTCTTCCTCCCATGACCTAGAATATCCTCCATCATTGTGCTTAGCCCCTCAACGTTATTTCTTTTCACTCTTCCCTTCATCTGCTCAAACATCACTGCTATTACTTGGAAGAGAAGGGAAGAGGGAAGATTTCTATTTTATAATAAATAATTGAGGCCCAATGTAACATTAAGTAAACAGCAGAAATGAGTTTCACCCTCAGCTCTGCTTTATTCTCTGGAGCTATGATCTTTGCACTATTCCATTTGGTGTAATATAAGGCAAATACCAAACAACAACAACAACAAAACCCTCTGTGTGGTATATAATCAAGAGTGTACTTAAGGAATTCATGTGATCAGACAAAGGAAAAACAGTTCTGAGTTCAGGGAAGTCTATCATTTACTCACTGTGGAACTTTTAGCACACTCTGAAACTCAGTTTCTTTATCTATAAAATGGGCATAATAAATTGACTTCATAGTGTGGGAGTAATGATTAAATGACAATGTTTTGGCATGCTTAGAATATCGTGGCACACAAAATCTGCTCATTTCCTCCCCCACTCTGATCCCTCCTGTTTTAAGAAACACTTTTATATGTGTTTGGGGTGGGCTGGCCATCATAAAATCTATGCCTGTCCTTGCACAGCAATACTGGAGACAGTCCCTCCATTATGGCCGTGACCACCAGCCCCTTTCAGTGGGTGCCTGCTCTGTGCCAGATGTTGCAATGGGTGCTTTACATACTTCATTTCCTTTAGCCTCTCAACACCTGAATTCGGGTTTCCTGGAAACTTTGGGAAGGTATTTCTTCAAGAAAATATTTCCATAGTCAAGCACATTTCATAAATGTTGAAAATTACATACTCCTCATGGAAAGTTAGTTATAATATGTAACTTGAACTAGAAAATTAAAGATCTTGAGCAGTCTTCTATAAACATCATTTCATTAACTTACATATCACAGGGGGAATCATCCCTCCAAGACTGGTGTTTGTTTGATGTTTCTGCTTAGCAACTGCTTACATTCTGCAGCTCCAATGTTTCTTGGGATACATACTTTGTGCACTAGAGTTCAGTTAGTGCTGCTTAAGATCAAATGAACGTTTGGTAAAATTTTGCTTTCCAACTGACATTATCTTCTTTTCTGCTTTCATCGTTGGGTATTATTCACTCTTATCTTCTCCATTCATTTACAACTGTGATGGGTTTGTTTTCCTCTGCTATGAAATCTGTTTCTGCCTTCTCTCATCACTGATTAGTCTGCTACTCATTATAAAAGTCAGCATTTCTACAGACTGTGGAAGAAAAAAAATCTGATATAGAGAGAGAAAGAGGGAGGAAGGGAGAGAGGAAGGGAGGGAGAAAGCTGGAAATAAAAAGAGAGAGAAAGGGAAAAGAGAGACAGGGAGACACATGGGGGAGGAAAAGGGAGGGGGGGAAAAGAGAAGGAGAGCGGGATTAGCCTGTGTAGAATTTTGGGGGATGCTTTGGGAGAAAATGACCTTTAAAAAGTCTAAATTATATTAAATTAAACAGATTTATTTTTGTTAGAATTTTTAGCCATAACAACAAGTGTGAAAATAACAATGATTTATAGAATAGTAATATTTTCTTCAAAACTTATTTTTTCTTATGATATTACTTAAAATTTTTTCAAAATCTGTTCAGTTTTTTACAGGATCTAATCATGTCTCAAGGCAGGAAGGGAATAATAAAATAGCATAATTTTTAAGGTGCTTTTTAGGACATGGATTTTGTCCTATTTTTGTTTAAATAAAGCAAAACCATGGCAGCATCTGGCAAAGAATAAGTATTCAATAAATAAATGAATTTCTGCACCATAAAAATAGGGCCATAAATCCTAAAACCACAACTGACATAAATCTGCTGCCTAAATATCTTTAATATGCCCAGTTTGTCATCTTTTTTAGAACTGAACTTGGGGTTCTTTTAGGTACAGTTGTTACTATTAAGGGTGTCCAAAGGTAGTCATTTAAATTACTATGCTTTTTATCTTTTAAAAAAAGCATCATAACTTTGTTCTGATAATTTCTGGAAGGATGGTTATCATTCAGCTGGTTTAAATTACTATTACATTTGCACAGATATCAAGGTATTGTCTTAGTCCATCTAGGCTGTTATAAAAAAAAAATACCATAGACTAGTTCTCTTAAACAATAAACATTGATTTCTCACAGTTCTGGAGTCTGGGAAGTCTAAGATCAAGGTTCCAGGGGATTTGGTGTTAGGTGAGGGTTGGCTTCATGCACTGTAGACTACCATCTTCTCATTGTAATCTCACCTAGTGGAAAGATAAACCTGCTAATGCCACAAGAGTCCACCTTCATGAGCTAATCATCCCAAAAGACTCACCTCCTAATTCTATATAATTTGGGATTAGGATTCAACACATGAATTTGAAGGGGTATAGAAATATTTAGTCCATAGCAAGACTCTTGCTTTTGTTATCAAAGACACAACTCTCACATTTTCTCATGTTTTCTTAAGATTATTTACCATGTTCTTACCTTTTTAGTATATCTCTTCTCATAATTATGTAAGTGCTAAGATTCTTTTTGTCCATACTTCCCAGGAACTGGGCTTTCTGTATGGCTCAGCAGTAAAGAATCCACCTGCCAATGCAGAAGACGCAGGTTTGATCCTTGGGTTGGGAGGATCCTTTGGAGGAGGAAATGGCAACTCACTCCAGTACTCTTGCTGGGAAAATTCCATGGACAGAGGAGCCTGGCAGGCTACAGTCTATGCCAGGCTTCAAAGGGTTGCAAAGAGTCAGACACAACTCTGTGTGAGCGGCTAAGCATACACCCTGGACATATCAAAGAGAATGGCTGAATTAAGAAATTACCAGAAAATATATTCAATGAAGAGCATTTAATAGTAAAAAAAAAAAAAGTATGAATTTAGTTACTTTCATGATTACATGGCTACTTATATGCACAGTACGTGGTATGTGGCCCATGTACTGTGGACCGAGATATTCAACCACATCTGAGTAGTGACAGTTTTCTTCCTGAGATGAGGTTATTCTCTTTGGTATTGAACTTAGTTCAGGAATGAGGTGAGGAACTGGTTGTAGTAAACAAAATAATGTAACTGGGAATGCAAATTTTTTTCCAAGAAGGGGGTATAAATACAAATATAAAAAGGCCAGGTGTAAAACTTTCTAGCTTGAAAATCTAATTAACAATTACATGCCTCCTTCAGGAACTATAGGGGCAAAAGAAAGTGTGTTCAGATATGCTATATCTGCTTTGGTGGTAAAGCCGGCCAACCTCTGATAAGAATTGACGTCTTCAGTTGGTTGCACTGGAAACTTCATCTAATGAGTGTCTGTGGCAGCAATGGGAGTTGTCTGTGTGTGTACATGTGTACTCTCCAGTATGTGATCCATGAAACTCAGCAAAATAAAATCCAAAAACTAAGTTTAAGAAGGGTATTTGGCAGGCAGTCTGCTATTGCATACAGAGGTGGCATTGACAAAATTCTTACTAGTCATTGTAAGAGATCTGTATCATGCTTATAATTTTAGACTGAGCTGAAGAGTCACAGAGAGCCAGGGATGTTTAAGTCATCTGCTTCTAAGCACAAACTTGCTCACCCCCGCCTGGGAGTGGAAACCTGGCCAGCTTTGGCTGCCGCTCCATTCATTGCCGAGGGTTGCTGTTAAAAGTCGTCTTTATGTTAAGCTGCTGTCTCTATCTCTCTCTCTGCAACTTTCATCACCCTCTGCCCTTTGGAGACACAAAGAACAAATTTAATTTCTGTTTTCTATGACAGCCAGCTGTTCAATTATTCATTCACTCATTCAGCAGACCTTTATTGAGTCACAGCCATATGCAGGCACTGAGAACCAAAGGTCGAAAATACCAAACCATGTTTCCAAGAATGCCCCAGTCTGTGACATCTGATACTGCCTTTTGCAGTTTCTGCACTACAGGGTAATTCCTCATGTGTTCCCATGCTAGGCTTCCTTGCTACTCCTCTCTTTTGAATGAGTTGATCAAAGATCTTCAAAGTGGGAGCGTGAGTGGGGATCAGCCAAAAATGATTCTATAGGAATTTCTTGACCAGAGCAAAGGGTGTGATATCTCTCCCTCAGGGAGCTCTGATGAGATGATGCAATCAAAGTCATCATCATATCACACGTGACAGCAATGTTTTTTTATTTTCCATTTATTGAATTAAATCCAAAATCACCATCCTGCCCCCAGGGTCCTGCCCAACCTAGGTGTATTATTTTATATTCTACTACTCCCCAGTGTGAACTTATGGTGTGTTTTCTTTCCTCTCTTTGCTAATTTGTTTCTCTTCCAAGAATACCCCTATGGTGGCTTGTTTCAAAGCTAAATGTTTAAAAAGGGTCATCGTTGATGCTTTTCCTGTTGTTGTTCTTCCTGAAACCTTCTCAAGAATTTTCCTGAAGTTGTTCTCTGCCATGTGATAGGTCTAGAAGAGTGCCTGTTAATTAGTTGGAGGCCCACTGTGGACCAGACTTGGCAAGGTATTGAATAGTATTCATGTCATCGGAATATAACTCAGAGTTCACACTTATCATCAACTAATCCTCACAGTAACTGTCTGAGAAAAGAGACAACTGAAAAGTTTTACTAATATGGTCAATAAAACTGGGGTCCCCACTGCTTTCTTACCCTGTATCTGCTGATGCTTGTACTGCCTGAGTCTTATAGGTATTATTATACCGAGACATAAGAGACACAGGTTTGATCCCTGGGTCAGGAAGATCCCCTTGAAAAGGAAATGGCAACCCATTCCAGTATTCTTGCCTGGAAAACCCCATGAACAGAGGAGTCTAGTAGGATCAGTTCAAAGTGCTGCAAAGAGTCAGACACAACTGAACAACTAAGCCCGTCATGTATGTTGCTAGAGAGGACTTTCCTGTTTTAACATCTGATCGGGAGTTCCTCTCAGAGAGGCAGCTATCTCTATTTAGAAAAGCATGCTAACGTTGCCTTAGGGGAAGATATGGAAGCATACTTGAGAAGCTAGTGAAATAAAGAAAAAAAGCTACTTAAAGAGGTTAAGGAGAACTGGGGCCTGAAGAGTGAGCAGAAGAAGGAAGAGAGAAGGATGGGGAGGCAGGAAATAATGGGCAAGTGGAGAAATGGAGGAAAGGGAGCAGAAAAAAATGGCTGAAGGACTTCTGAGCACAGGGATATCTTCAATTCCACGGCCAAGTTCTTTGCTGTTGGATTTTGTGGTCTAACACCCATTACCACAAACCTTCAGCGAAGTCTGCCTCCTCCAAATGCCTTGGTGTATGGATGTTTCAGGTGAAATAAAGCACAGGGAACTTTACTGACTGTCTTAACGGTGCAGGGCAGGATGGCCATGAGATAAGAAAGTTCTGCAAGAAAACGCCAGAATCAGAAGTTAGCCTTAGAATACACACCCCATGGAATTAGTCCCATTTTATAGGAACTCTCAAAGGACGGGAGCAACCCCAGCCAACATGTGGGTTACATTTACATTTCTGCCTGCCAACTAGACGTGAGGCAATTTGAGTGCAAAGGCTGTGGTTTCGATTTGCAGTGCCTCATGCCTCGTGCTCAGATTTCCTCATTGCCTGTTTTATTTTTCAGTTTCAAGTTCCACACTCAGCAGCTTTTGAGCTGCTATTTAAATGTTTATCATTTCCAGGGAAATTTCTCATTTGGTCCATATCTGAAATTTAAGGTCACATTTTTGAGTATACTGTTTACACAAATATAGTATGTTTTTCCTTAGTAACTGTGAAAAACACCCAAAGGTGCCATTTTCAATCAATTCTGATTTTCTTGTTATTTTATGTCACTTAGGTTAGCATCAGTATTATTTCTCCTTGTTCAACCAACCACAGAATTCAGGCATATATTTTATATAGAGGCTAGCCTGAAACTTCTTCCCATCTAGACTTTCTTAGAAGTTATATTAGTTGAGGAAAAACAGTAGCAATAAAAACCTACTTCCAAAATTGAGTGCTGAGTTAAGATATATATTGTAGGGTCACAATACATAATTTCATGCTCTGTGATCTATTTCATTGTCAACCTGACTTTATTAAGTTTAAATTTGAGAATTAGTTGACTATCTACTTTCTGTAGTCATAAGAATGACTGTAGTACTCATGTGGACAATGTAAAAGTGGAATTAATTCATTTATTAAAGTCAGAGATTTTTACTTCAGTGTTTTAATGGATAAAATAAAATGTAGTGAAAGCACTGAATTGGTAAAACTTAAGGTAACCCAACTTTATCAACCCTTCTCACCAAGAAAGAATGACGAAATTTTCAATTCATGACTTCAAATCTATTTTCCATACGGAAATAATTTACATTTGTATCTGTATGAATCATTATTATATTTATATCCTACTTAGCAGAATACTGACTAGTGATCTGATGGTAAGAACAGTGGGCTATGAATCATGAACACTTAGGTCTGGATGTGACCCTGCCTCTAACCAGCTGAATGAATTTGAACACCTTTCTAGATCTTAAGTTTTCTAAATGAAAAATGAGAAGGGGTTTTACAGTTTCTCTCAGCACTATTGACAGTTATAATTCTCAATAATTGTTCCTCATGGGAATTAAAGTTATTTTCCAAATTTAAAAACGCTTCATGGCAAGGATTCCACTTAAAGGAAATATTTCCGAGCATGCTGATAAAATATTGAAGGGCTAAGCCAAGAAGTTTTGCTGATTACAAAAGTAGACTTCACTAGTTCCAGTGGTATCTTATTTTCAGTGGGTCAAATGTATCACATATGCTGGAATTCCAATGCTTGTCTAATGGGCCCATAATCTGCTATGAAGGACATTTATATGTTCATTCATTTTGGTTGTTTTTATTTTACAATGAAAAACAAGATTACAATGCCAAAGAGGACCACAGAAAGGACAGGACAAAGCTTCTGGTCCAGCAAAGCCATCCATCTTTGTATTCTGCTTCTGTCCTCAAACCCTCCTTCCTCTGTGTTCAGATTTTCTTTTTGGCGCCTCAACCTTATTTATTCCCAAGTGCCTTATCCTTCTCTTTAGGATTTAAAAAAATTGATCCAATTTCATCTTGTCTGGCCGACTTACCAGGAGAAGTTTTCCTAGAATAATTGCCTGGGAATTCACTTCATTGTGGTGTGATTTTTCCTTCAGAAAAATCCCTTTAGAAGCTTCCACTGGGAAGAAGCCCATTTCTCAAAGACAAAGGATGGAAATAACCAGCAAGTGGATCTCCCAGAAGATCTGTGTCTTCCAAAAGAGCAAGTAGATAAATTCTGAAGTTTAAGAAAGGAGGTGAAAGGATAAAGGGTTAGGAATGAAGACATTTTATCTTGAAATATATAATCTTGGATTTAAATAAAAATTTAGCCTGTGAAAAGCTTAAAATGATAGTTCAAAATGATGCATTTTGGCTTTCATAATGATTGCATCTTTGCTTTTCAAAATTTAGTGAAGTAATATATTTATATATAAAATTAACTTTGCTGTTAATATTTGGAGTAAGTCCATAGGGTACTATTAGACAACCATGCATTTTTACAAATTAGAGTTTAAGCATGGAAGGAAGTGATGAGAATAAGGCCTTCATTATTATATATTCATTATGTGAGAGCCAGCTTCTAAGATAGCGTGAAGATTTAATTTATATACCCCAGCTCCATTCTAACCAGTGGCTCACTGCATTGATTGTATACATCCGAGAAGGGAGAAGCAGTACCAAAAATTTGACCATTAATAACTGGGATCATGGCTAATTTGAGGAACAAAGGTATTTTTATACAGATCAAATTTTTGCATATATTACCTAATCACTTGCCTCCAGCTTTCACTCTCTCCTGTTTGTGTGGACTTAGTCACTGATTTAACAATGTGCACACTTTTCTTCTAGCTGAAATATTTCCTTTCCAGAAACTTCAGGAAAAATTTCAGATATTCAAATAGTTCAGATTAGTACTTGAACATCTGTATCATTAGTACCTGAACATTAGTACTTGAACCAGGTTAATTCTCGGGGCTCTTAAAGAAGCACATGAATTTTTTGGTGGAAAGGAGCATAATTTTTGGTTCACTGGAGGTCTGGGACTATTTTAAATCAGTTCTTGTGTTGCTTTGTTTCTTCTGAACCTGATAGCTGGATTAACAGGAAGCAGTATGAGACCAAACCAAAAGTTATTTTTCATCTTTGGGTGGAGCTAATGTGCCCATATTATTCAAGCCAATTTAATTCAATGATATCTGTTGTCATGCAGTAGGTCATCTTTGCAGGCTATGAAGAAGAAACATATGTAAAGCAAAATAATTGTGGATTAGTCATAACTCCTTTGCAAATGTCAGAGACATAAAGTTTATGTCAAAGAAAAGTTTATTAGAAGTGTACTTGGTTCTTTAGCAATTAAAAGAAGTAATTATAGGAGAAGACTTAATAAATTGTGAGATAGAGACACAACTGGATCATCTGAGCGTCAAGAGCAAGAAGAAGCAAGAACTTTACATTACCAGGACTTTTGTTACCCTTTCTTGTCTCTGCATCACTCTGTATCTTAGTCTTCTTTCAAAAGACCGGCCTAATCTACATGAAGTAGAAAATGGACATCAAAGCTTCCTAGTGTTCCTACCACTAGTGTAGACTCATTCTTTTTTTCTCAGTTGTAAGTCAGAAAAGCCTACACAAGAACTCTTAGTGTCCAATTGTGGATTATGTACCCTCTCTCTATGTATGGGATCCTATGTGAAGGTGGGAGCAGATGCTGAGTCTGCATCTGACTTTAGGGTGCTTGGTTTTAGCAGCTTGTGTTTTAGTAGCCACATTAGGGTAGCTAACAAAGAGTTAGTCCTGTGGGAAAAATGGGCAATGGAAATCAGACACATAGTGAGAGGTTAGAAGAGCAGGAAAAAAAATGCCTATTAAAAAAGAGCGATAACAAAGGAATTTAATAATCTAAGCCTGAGCACTCTTGGCAAAAGGTCTCCCTTTAGAAATGGTAAACAATGGTCTACCCTGATACAGTTTCAGTGGTCAAATATATATATTTTTTCACAGTTTAGAAAACTCAGTCTAAGCAACCCAGCCTGAAACTGTCGTCTGGGTTTCTAGTGTCTTGGATATCTTGACAGAAGCAAGAGCGAATCTTCCCTTGATGGAAGCACAAGCCAGGTCTTGCAAGATTCCCACAGATAGGACACAGCTAAATATGAACTCATGATCCAAAACTACAAATCATATGGGGAAACTGCCAAACAACAAAGTCAAAGAGAAGCTCTCAAAAGCAGTTAAAGAAAGATAATTAGCATCACATCAAATTTCTCAGCAGCACTAATAAAGATAGAAGACATTAAAATGATATTGTAAAAAGTGCTGAGAGGAAATAAATGTCAACCCTTATTTGCATATCAGATTCAAACACAATTTAAAAGGAAGGAAGAAATTTATCTAAAAGGAAGTTACATGCACCTAATTACTAATGATATTGAACATGTTTTCATGTGCTTATCTTTGTTTCTATGTATCTTCATCTTCGTTTGTATGGTACACTCATATTTTCCCCAAATGTGTGACTTGTCTTTTCAGTCTTGTAATAGTCTTTTGAAAACCATTAAATTTTGATTAATTCTTATTTCTCGATTTGTCCTTTTGTGGCTTATGCTTTTTTGAATGTTATCTAACACATATTTGAATAATCCAAATTTGCAAATCCAAGGTTTCTCCAATATTTTTTCTAAAAATTTTTAGTTTTGGATTTTGCTTTTTGAGTTATATGATCTTTTAGGGGGTTAATTTTGCATTCAATGATTGTTTTGTTATTTGCAAATAGATATCCAATTGTGTTAGCACCATTTGTTAAAACGATTCTGTTTACTATTGAATACCTTTGTCAAAAATCAGCTTTCCTTTTTTTTTATTTTTTTATTTTATTTTTAAATTTTACATAATTGTATTAGTTTTGCCAAATACCACATGTATACCTGTGGCGGATTCATTTTGATATTTGGCAAAACTAAAAATCAGCTTTCCATATGGTGTGTGGATCTATTTCTGGAATCTACTATGTACATTTGACTAATTTGTTGTTTTGTTTATAATTCTGCCAGCACCACACTATCTGATTATTGTACCTTTACAACAAATCTTGAAACCAGGTGGTCTTTCAATATTGTTCTTGTTTTGCCTAACCTAGTCCTTTGCAATTCCATGTAGATATTAAGATCAGTTTGTCAATTTCTATTTTTAAAGTGGCTGCTGAGATTGAGATTGGGATTGTATTTGAGGAGACTTAACAGATCAATTTGAATAAAAAGGACATTTTAACAATAGCATGTCTTCTAAACCATGAATGCAGTATATATCTCCATTTACTACTTTGGTTTTGTCAATGTTTTGTAATTTTTAAAATCTGGCCATTGTAACATTTTTTGTCATATTTTATGCTCAAGTATTTCACATATTTGATGCATTATAAATAATATTGTTTTAAATTCCTAATTGAACATTGCTAGTATATGCAATTAATTTTGCATATAATCTTGTATCCTGCAAGTATTCTAAAATTATATATTCTAGTGGATTTTTGTATATTCCATTGGATTTTTAAAATAGATGTTCATGTTACCTTAGAGTAGAGATATTTCAATGCTATTTTTCAAATCTAGATGGCTTTGTTTTTATTGCCGCTTTGCATGGATTAAAATCAATAATAAAAATGTTGAAAAGTAAAAAAAAAAAAAAAAGGAAGTTATGATACTTGAAATGATAGACAAAAGGGCAAATCTAATTAAATGTATAAAACTAAATTAATTAAGTAGTAATTATATGTGTTTACATATATATGCTTACACATACATAAAAAACAATAAAAGTCTCATGGGTAATAAAATAATTATTACATAATGAAAATGCTGGGCAGGGATAGCATAAATTTGGAGAAGACAAGATTTAAACATTCTAAAGCCCATGAATTAAGAACAAGGTAGAAATATAGATAAACATCACATTTATTTTAATTTGTCTTAAATATCAAGTACAAAAGGAATAGAAATAGAGTATTTAACAGAATAACAGAAATAGAGCATATCTTTCCTCTTCATTAGAGGAAACTTTAGAGGAATGCAGAAAAGAAGAAAGGGGAATAAATGAAATTGCTTTTGTTCAGTTGTGTCTCACTCTTTGCAACCCCCATGGACTTAGCCCACCAGGATCCTCTGTTCTCCACCATCTCCTGGAGTTTGCTCAAATTTCATGTCCATTGAGTCGGTGATGCTATCTAATCATCTCATCCTCTGCTTCCCTCTTCTCCTCTGGCCTCCAGTCTTTCTCAGCATTGGGGTCTTTTTTGAATGAGTTGGTTCTTCTAGGCAAGTGTAAAATACAGTCATAATTCTAAAAATTAGTCTAATCCAAGAATATTAACAATCTTAAAAACATAAATATTGAATAAATTAAATATACTATTTAATTTAAATAATTTTCAAATTAGACAAAAATATATTTCTGCTATTATTTGTAAGTGTCATAAATAAAACATAGGTTATAGAAATACTGGCTATAAAGAATAGAAAAATATATAGCAATCAAGCAAATGCTTACCAAAGAGGCTCATGAAAGTGTGAAAGTGAAATTGTTAATTGCTCAGTCATGTCCAACTCTTTGTGATCCCATGGACTCTAGCTCACCAGGCTCCTCTTTCCATGGAATTCCCAAGAATTCTGGAGTGGGTAGCCATTCCCTTGTCCATGAGATCTTCCCAACCCAGGGACTGAACCCAGATCTCCTGCACTGTAGGTGGATTTTTTACCTTCTGAGCCACTAAGAAAGCCCAAAAAGCTCATATGGATCCCTTAATATTAAACAAAATAGTCAGGAAAGCAAAAGCATTATCAGAGCTAAAAAATTTACAAGTGTTCTAATTTATCAGGAAGATAAAACAACCAAACTTGCATGTGCCTAGTAATATTAATCTCAAAGTGAAAATGAACAGAACTGGAATTAAAAAGGAATATTGGTAAATACACTCTTGTCATGGGAGGTTGTAACACATCTCTCTAAATAACTGATAGATTAGGAAGACCAAAAATTGGAAATAATACAGATGATTTCAATAATAATAATAAGCTTTCTTTAAAGTGCATTTATAGAACTCTGCATCCTTCAATTGAGCCATACTTTTTTCTTATGTATACATACAACAGTTATGAAAACTAGCCATATATTAAATTATAAAATAAGCCTCTGTCAAAGAAGAAATATGAATGTCCCAGTATTATACAAACTTGAAATCATATTCTTGTATATTTAAAACAAAAAATCCAATTCTAAATGATTAATATAGAAAAATTTATAATAAAAACTAGAGAATACCAAGAAGCAAATGATAAATAAGTTATTTTTGGTAGATATCAAAACTTGTGGAATGCAGTTGAACTCTTGGTTAGAGGAAAACATATAGCTTTAGATGCTTACATGACAAAATGATAAAATTTAAATCTTGAAAAGCTAAGGGTATGTCTCGGTAATTTGAAACAACAAAGTTAAAATGAACCTAAATCATTTTGCAGTCCTTTACAAGATAGACAGGTATGGCCACAAGAGGAGAAGGAGGAGAGTTTTAAGAGAAAGCATAGAGTTTGTTTTACTCAGAGGTCCTAGAGACTGCACATGCAGGACCACATGGAAAGACACCAAGATGGTCAAGAGGCAAGTGCCAGGGCAAAGTTTAGGCCACAGCCTTTACTGGGGGTTTTGTGGGAAAGGCTGCCCAGACAGGGTGAAGAGTTTAGGATTAGCCATTTGAATACTTTTGGAAGGGCTTTGGGCTCCTGAGAAATCTGTATGCAGGTCAAGAAGCAACAGTTAGATCTAGACATGGAAACACAGACTGGTTCCAAATCAGGAAAGGAGTATGTCAAGGCTGTATATTGTCACCCTGCTTATTTAACTTATATGTGGAATACATCATGCGAAATACCAGGCTGCATGAAGCACAAGCTGGAATCAAGATTGCCAGGAGAAATATCAATAACCTCAGATATGCAGATGACACCACCCTTATGGCAGAAAGTGAAGAAGAACTAAAGAGCCTCTTGATGAAAGTGAAAGTGGAGAGTGAAAAAGTTGGCTTAAAACTCAACATTCAGAAAACGAAGATCATGGCATCTGGTCCCATCACTTCATGGCAAATAGATGGGGAAACAATGGAAACAGTGAGAGACTTTATTTTGGGGGGCTCCAAAATCACTGCAGATAGTGACTACAGCCATGAAATTAAAAGACGCTTACTCCTTGAAAGGAAAGTTATGATCAACCTAGACAGCATATTCAAAAGCAGAGACATTACTTTGCCAACAAAGGTCCATCTAGTCAAGGCTATGGTTTTTCCAGTGGTCATGTATGGATGTGAAAGTTGGACTATAAAGAAAACTGAGCACCGAAGAATTGATGCTTTTGAACTGTGGTGTTGGAGAAGACTCTTGAGAGTCCCTTGGACTGCAAGGAGATGCAACCAGTCCATCCTACAGGAGATCAGTCCTGGGTGTTCATTGGAAGGACTGATGCTGAAGCTGAAACTCCAATACTTTGGCCACCTGATCCAAAGAGCTGACTCATTTGAAAAGACCATGATGCTGGGAAAGATTGAAGGTGGGAGGAGAAGGGGATGGCAGAGGATGAGATGGTTGGATGGCATCACCGACTCAACGGACATGAGTTTGAGTAAACTCGAGTTGGTGATGGACAGGGAGGCCTGGCGAGCTGCAGTCCATCGGGTCGCAGAGTGTTGGACACGACTGAGCGACTGAACTGTCTGAATGGTCTTGGACTCCAGGAGTGGTTCCTTGTAGAGTTGAGTGGCTTCTGGACCTGGACGACAAAGGCAAAGGAATAATATACTCTGGGGTATAAGAACTGGATGAAGAAGTGTGGCTCTATTGGTTAGTTTGCATATCAAGGGCATGCTCCTTCCTGGGTCCTTTGCTATCTTTAAGAATCAGCTAATCCATCATAAAAAAGGTTTATAATATACAGTAGAAAGAAGGAAATAATAAGAATCAGGTGTTCACAAAATAGATGAAAAAATATACTAAAAAGGATCAACAAAGGAAACGTCAGTGTACTTGAAGAAACTAATAATACCAATTCAACAGAACTCTGACAGCTTTGATCAAGGCAAATACAATTAACAACATTTGGAAGAAAGGGGAATAACTAAATATACTGGAGATGTTAGATAATATGCAACAAAAACCTTAAGGTTGAAAAATGTGAAAACTGAGATAAACAGATCATTTTTTCTTAAATATATCAAAATAGGCTCAAGAATAAGCATAAAACTGAAGTAAACCTATCATAATTAGAAAAGATGGAATCGACACTTGACAGTTTTATGGGCTATCACTTGTGGGATTGTTTTGGTTATTTGGGAGTAGATATATTTTTGCAGAGAATCAGCCCAAAGTGTGGTGGGGTCATGTATGGTTTATTAATTCTACTTTGGTTGGGGTGAGAGCTCAGGCGAGATTAGTGAGATTTTATCTCACACAAGTGGGAAAAAGAGAATTTGAATCTATATTGAAGGATTAAATATAGCCCACACTCTTGAGAGAAGATTTCTTCGAGCTACTAGTCTGTTGTTTTTCCTTGTAAGTCAAGGCTGTGTAGGTGATAAATATCACAGGATATCTTTTTTTTTTTTTTTTTTTAAATAAACTTTGCTACCTCAAAGGAACCATGGATTAGGAAAAGACAGAAACTAACTCTCTGGATATATATAGTTTTTCCTGGCTAGGCTGCAATTCACTTTCACTTTTTCTCCAAAGGGTTGAACTTATGTGGAAGGGGGAGTAGGAAAAGTCAATGTTCATACTTGCAGATTGTTTAAATTCCTCTTTCTCTGATTGGGTTTGTTTATATTTTCTCCCTGTTTACTCCTAGGCTATTGATTCTTTAGAATTTCTAGGATCTTTTACATTAGACATGTTAACCTTTTGACCGTCAGTTACATTGCATATATTTTTCCAGTCTGTCACTTGTAAACATTTGCCATAACAATAAATTTATATTAAGTGTGTCAGTGTTTTCCCCGTTATAGGTTTGGGTTTTCTGTTTTAAAAACTTTTCCTTCATGAAAGGAACACAGTAACACAAGCACTGCCCTAAAAGTCCTCAAGAGTATTTTTGACTGTGAAAAAAGTTTACCCTCCTCCGGTATGGGGTACACATTGGAAGTTTCTGCTTTTCATGACTGAAGTTTCTGTTTGCCACAATGGGACTTGAATTGTTTTTACCTGAAATTAAGCTCACAATTTTCAGATCTGGTCTAGTGTCAAGGCAGGATATGTAAGAGACATACATAAGTTTGATCCCTGGGTGGGGAAGATCCCCTGGAGAAGGGAAAGGCTATCCACTCCAGTATTCTCTTCTGGAGAATCCCATGGACAGAGGAGCCTGGTGGGCTACAGTCCATGGGGTCTCCAAGAGTCAGACATGACTTAAGTGACTTAGCATGTAGGCAAGATTTAAAGGGGTGATAGTCTGTTCCTGGAATGTTTTTTCCTTCTTTTTTAAAAATGTCACTGTGTAATACTGCTTCTTCTCCACTGACCTTATGGTACTAGTTTTCTCCTTGGCAATTTAGAAACGCTCCTGGGCAGAAAGCTGTAGGGTTGTTTGTCTTCTTGAGTTGAAATAACAAGTGAAAGCTACAAAGTTTGGACTCATTTATACCTACAAGGCTTGCCCGCATTTATGGAGTCCATCTCATTTCAGTTTAAGGGCAACCCACTTGGAGGAAATGAGTCCAGACTTTGTAGCCTAAGAAAGTCAACTGAAGGGACATAGACTGTGACCCAGCACCACTTTGCACTTACCAGCTGCCTGAAAGGTGGTCCTTTCTGATTGATAGGATTCTATGAAAATAAATTATCTGACTCTTCAAATTCTTTTTTTTCCCCCATGGAATTTCTTTTGATTCTGAAATGCAAATTGGGTTTTACTTCACAAAATGTAACAGAAGAGCTAATTAAAACATTTCTGCCAATTCTCTTTAATTCCAGAGCATAGCTTTTCAAATAATGCATTTAGTTCATATTTTGAAACTGTAACCACTTGAGGGATCTTAATTTTTTTTTTTTGGTTAAAGTTTGTTTATACTCATTTCTTTCAATATTTCAGGAGAGTATGATATTTAACCAAAGGCAAAGAACATGAAGCTTAGAATTTTTTCCAAAGTTGGAATGAAAAGCAGGGAACTGTATTGAGTGGTGTTTTCACACTGTATGTCATATTCTTCACTTTATAGTTCTTGTGAACAAGAGCTTTGCTAATCTGTCTGAACACTTTGTTTGACAAGAACCATAGTATGCTCTGTGATGGATGCGAGAGGTCCAGCTGGACGTTGTGTCTCATTTGGATTTTGGTGTTTTCACAGCATGCTGTGAGGCTAAGTAGGATAGATAATTCTCAAAGCTATAGGATGATATGCAGTAATGCTTGGAGAGTCTTCTAGATTCCAATTATTAGACTATAATTTTATAGTCTATCTTCCTCTCTTGGAAGGTTATAGGTTGATTTTCATAGCAGAATTTGCTAGTTGTCCCAATGTCTATTCTTCCCTTCTTTGTTAGAAATGGGAATCCTGATTTTTTACAAGGCCTCTTTCCTTCATGATAAAAGACTCCTTCTCACTGCTTTCCTTGAATCTGGGAATGGCAGAGCAACCTATTTAATCAATAAGAAATAAGCATAAATGTTGCCTGTAAATTCCTAGAAGTCTTGTTAAAGATAGGATTGGTTTTTTTCATGCCCCTTTCCTTTATAAACTACCTGGAAAAAGGAGGATATGACTGGAGCTCTAGCATATTGCTTGAACTTTAAAAATGAAGACCATACTTTTAGTTGGAGCTGAGCAATTAAAGATGCTTTCATCTCTTATGTCTTTTATTGCATAAGAGATGAATAAACTTGTATTTTGTTTAATCCAGTTTTTTTTTTTCTCTTAAATATTCAGCCAAACATTCCTAACTATGTAGTAGGATTTGGTCCTAGTAATGGAATGCTGCAATAAAAAAAAAAAAAAAAAAAGAAAAGAAAATGTAGCAATGGCATAGCAGAGGCGGTTGAGTAATAGATGGTGTAGATTCTGTACTCTAGAGAGCCATTGACCATTTTAATGTCATAGTAGAACATTGACAAACTATCCCATTGGAAGGCATACCACCTATGGACTGAAGTCAAACAAAAGGGGGAAAGTTCAACAAACTGAGAATGTGAGAAAGTCTTCTCTGCTACACAGTGATTTTAGAGAAGACTTAAGATAGAGACATTGCAACTGAATTTAGATGAGTATTTCAAGCAGAAATAGACCTGCCGAAGATTTGCTTCTTTGCTAAAGAACTTCTCTACCTATGCTGCCAAACTGTCTCGATTGGGAGCCCCAGAATTTACACCCTCACAGGGGTGAAAAAGCCAACTGCTCCTGTATCCAAACTTAAGCAGTAGTGACAAAACTGAAGTCTTAGCTGGTGGTAAGACTGTGGCCCCTTAAGGGTCCTTGCTTAACCAGAGAATTTAGTCCAGTCTTTGGACAATATTTGAATTAAAAGCATTGTGTGTATTCATTTAGTGAATAGTAAATGAGCTCCTATAATATTCTTGACTGCCATTGAAATAGAAATAAAAAAACAAGGTAAGTGGGAAGTGATAGAGTTCCATTTTCAATAGGATTGGTGGGATAGACCTCATTGAGAAGATGGCATTTACTTCAAGACTTGAAAGGGTTGAAGGAGTGAGCCCTATGGTTTTCTGGACAGAGTATTTTAGGGAGAGGGAGTGGCTAGTACGAAAGGTCCTGATTTGTACCAGGGCTCTGTAAAATGGTAGAGGTCAGTGTGATTAGAGCAAGTACAGAGAGTAAATGAGGTAGGACAGACGCTCTATAACCTTGAAGACCACTATGATGATGTTGGCTTTTGCTCAGGTTGTGAGCCTTTGAAGATTTTTGAATGGAGGGGCAAACTGATCTTATATATGTTTCCAAAGTGGATCCTATTGCAGTTTTGAGAATAGTCAATAGAGGAGCAAGGGAAGTGAGATGAGTAGGGGACTACTGCAGTATCCAGAGGAAAGAGGATGGTAGTATGTCCCAGAGTGTACCTGCGAACGAGCCAAGAAGTGGTTGGAAGTTGCTTGTATTTTGAAGGTAGAAACTCCAATACTTTGGCCACCTGATGTGAAGAGCTGACTCATCTGAAAAGACCCTAATGCTGGGAAAGATTGAGGGCAGGAGAAGGGGACGACAGAGGATGAGATGGTTGGATGGCATCACCGACTCAATGGACATGAGTTTGGGTAAACTCCAGGAGTTGGTGATGGACAGGGAGGACTGGCGTGCTGCAGTTCATGGGGTCACAAAGAGTCGGACACGACTGAGCAACTGAGCTGAACTGGGACCAACATGATTTTTTAGAATTTATCTCCCCTCCCAAACTTACTTTTCCCAGAAGACTTAAGGCAGTGGCTATTTATGTGACACTTTTAATTCATAGATTTTTAGTAAAGCAGATGGCCCTCCATCATGTGGGTGGATCTCATCCAATCAGTTGAAAGCTCTTGAGTGAGAGAGAATTCTGCAGCTGATGATTTTTGGACTTGAACTGCAGCTTTGGCTCATTCCTGAGTTGGCAGCCTGCTGGTCCACTCAGCAGACTTTGGACTGGTTAGCCTCTACAACCAACCTCCACAGCCTCTGTAAAATAAATCCACATATACATTCCTATTGTTTTTGTTTCTTTTGAGAACCATGCCTAATACAGGAGAATTATGCATTAGCATTGTGAGGAATTAAAAAAAATTTTTTTAAACGTTAATCTCATCCAAAACAACCTCATAGAAATATTTAGAGTAATGTCTGATAATGTATCTGGGCATCACAGCCCAGTCAAGTTGACACATAAAATTAATCATCACACCTCCAAAGTTCATGTATATACTTATAATACTTTATGTCACTTTTCCTGATTATCTCAGGTGTAGATTCAAAATTCTACTCAACATCATGGCTTAAACAGACAAACTAAAGTTGACATAAGAATTGGAATGTATTTTCTATCTCTGATTTATAAACTAAAAAACAAATTCTTAGTTTGACAAGACCCCAAACTTCTATTTCCTTGCAACATTATCATCCTTTCTGCTTCTTAGGCTTTGCCTTCTCTGACTCTCTTACACACACAAACACAGTGGCCTACTCTAGCCACACCTAATAATTCAGGTTTTAAACTAACCACAAACTTTTTTAAACTTTATTTTCTATTATTTATTTGTTATAACTACACAATGGACTTATACTGCTTATGTAACAAGACAAATAGTTAATGAATATGAATATTGTGAAAGCAGAATCATTGAGGTAAAAAGATGAAAAAGTTTATAGGTCTAGTTCAATCCACTCATTTTCAGATTCAAAAACAGAGGACCAGAGACATAAGTGACTTGTTCAAACACAGCTTGTTAGAAGTGATCTTGGGACTATTGACCAAGTTTCTAGTTTCTTAGCCCTAAAGTACCTCTTTTACTATAGATTAACCACTGACTTTTAGATCTTTACATTTGTGAATCACACATTCTTCCGGATTACTTTCCTTTTATTCACAAACTCTGTCAAGTCTCAAAAAAGATGTCCTAACACCCAAAAAAGATGTCCTTTATCATTATAGGGGAAAGTGAAAGTGAAAGTTGCTTATCCGTGTCTGACTCTTTCTGACCCCATGGACTACACAGTCCATGGAATACTCCACGCCAGAATACTGGAGTGGGTAGCCTTTCCCTTCTCCAGGGGATCTTCCCAGTCAGGGATAAAACCCATGTCTCCCTCATTGCAGGCAGATTCTTTACCAGCTGAGCCACAAGGGAAGCCCAATATATCATTATAGGGGACTGGAATGCAAAAGTAGGAAGTCAAGAAATACCTGGAGTAACAGGCAAAGTTGGTCTTGGAGTACAGAATGAAGCAGGGCAAAGGCTAACAGAGTTTTGCCAACAGAACTCACTGGTCATAGCATACACCCTTTTTCGACAACACAAGAGAAGACTCTACACATGGATATCACCAGATGGTCAATATCTAAATCAGACTTATTATGTTCTTTGCAGACAATGATGGAGAAGCTGTATATAGTCAGCAAAAACAAGATGGGGAGCTGAATGTGGCTCAAATCATGAACTCCTTATTACCATATTCAGACTTAAATTGAAGAAAGTAGGGAAAACCACTAGACCATTTAGGTATGACCTAAATCAAATCCCTTACAATTATACAGTAGAAGTGAGAAATAGATTCAAAGGATTAGATCTGATAGACAGAGTGCCTGAAAAACTAAGGACAGAGGTTCATGATATTGTACAGGAGGCCGGGATCAAGACCATCCCCAAGAAAAAGAAATGCAAAAAGGCAAAATGGTTGTCTGAGGAGGCCTTACAAATAGCTGTGAAAAGAAGAGAAGTGAAAGGCAAAGGAGAAAAGGAAAGATATACCCATTTGAATGTAGAGTTCCAAAGGATAGCAAGGAGAGATAAGAAAGGCTTTCTCAGTGATCAATGCAAAGAAATAGAGGAAAAAAATACAATGGGAAAGACTGGAGATCTCTTCAAGAAAACTAGAGATACCATGGGAACATTTCATGCAAAGATGGGCACAATAAAGGACACAGAAATGGTATGGACCTAACAGAAGCAGAAGATAATAAGAAGAGGTGGCAAGAATACACAGAGGAACTATACAAAAAGATCTTCACAACCCAGATAACCACAATGGTATGATCATTCACCTAGAGCCAGACATTCTGGAATGTGAAGTTGAGTGGGTCTTAGGAATCATCACTATGAACAAAGCTAGTGGAGGTGATGGAATTCCAGTTGAGCTATTTCAAATCCTAAAAGCTGATGCTGTTAAAATGCTGCACTCAATATGCCAGCAAATTTGGAAAACTCAGCAGTGGCCACAGGACTGGAAAAGGTCAGTTTTCATTCCAATTCCAAAGAAAGGGAATGCCAAAGAATGCTCAAACTACTGCACAGTTGCACTCATCTCACACACTAGTAAATTAATGCTCAAAATTCTCCAGGCTTCAACAGTACATGAACCGTGAACTTCCAGATGTTCAAGCTGGGTTTAGAAAAGGCAGAGGAACCAGAGATCAAATTTCCAGCATCTGTAGGATCATCAAAAAAGCAAGAGAATTCCAGGAAAACATCTACTTCTGCTTCATTGACTACACTAAAGCCTTTGACTGGGTGGATCACAGCAAACTGTGGAAAATTCTGAAAGAGATGGGGATACCAGACCACCTGACCTGTCTTTTGAGAAACCTGTATGCAGGTCAAGACTTAACAGTTAGAACCGGACATGGAACAACAGACTGGTTCAAAATTGGAAAAAGAGTACGTCAAGACTGTACATTTTCATCCTGTTTATTTAACTTATATGCAGAGTACATCATGCGAAATGCCAGGGTGGGTGAAGAACAAGCTGAAATCAAGGTTGCTGGGAGAAATAACAATAACCTCACATATGCAGATGAAACCACCCTTATGGCAGAAAGTGAAGAGGAACTACAGAGCCTCTTATTGAAGGTGAAAGAGGAGAGTGAAAAGGCTAGCTGAAAACTCAACATTCAAAAAACTTTAAGATCGTGGCATCTGGTCCCATCACTTCACAGCAAATAGTTGGGGAAACAACAGAAACGGTAACGAACTTTATTTTCTTGGGCTTCAAAATTACTGCAGATGGTGACTGTAGCCATGAAGTTAAAAGACGTTTGCTCCTTGTAAGAAAAGCTATGACAGACCTAGACAGTGTATTAAGAAGCAGAGACATTATTTTCCTGACAAAAATACTTCTAGTCAAAGCTATGGTTTTTCCAGTAGTCATGAATGGATGGAAGAGTTGGACCATAAAGAAGGCTCAGCACCAATGAACTGATGCCTTGGAACTGTGATATTGGAGAAGACTCTTGAGAGTCCCTTGGCCTGCAAGGAAATCAAACCAGTCAATCCTAAAGGAAAGCAAACCTGAATATTCATTGGCAGTACTGAAGTTGAAGCTGAAGCTCTAATACTTTGGCCACATGATGGGTAGAACTGACTTATTAGAAAATCCCCTGATGCTGGGAAAGATTGAAGGATGGAGACGAAAAAGATGAAAGAGGATGAGATGGTTGGATGGCTCTATGGACATGAGTTTGAGCAAGCTCCGGGATTTAATAATGGACAGGGAAGCTTGGCATGCCACAGTCCATGTGATCACAAAGTGCTGGACATGACTGAGTGGCTGAACAATAACAACAAAGAGCCGAAACTATAAAGCTCCAAGAATAAAACACAAGAGTTTAGCTTTTGGTGATAATTTTTTTTTTTTTTTTTTGGATTTGATGTTAAAGAAAAAGGCAGCAAAAGAAAAAAATGGGCTACATCAAACTGAAAAGCTCCTCACATCAAAGAAGACAATTAACAAAATGAAATGGCATCCTAAGTGATAGAGAAAATATTTGCAAACCATGTATCTAATAAGGGTTCATATACAAAGAATATAAAGAACTCATACAACTTAATTGCAAAGAAAAACCAACCAGATGTAAAAATGAGCAGAGGATTGGAATAGATATTTTTCCAAAAAAAGACATACCAATAGCCAACAGGTTTATGAGAGGGTGCTCAACATCACTCACTAATCATCTGGGAAATTCAATTTAAAACCATTATAAGATCTCATCTCACATCTATCAGAATGGCTGTTATCAAAAAACAAGTGTTGGTAAAGATGGGGCTAAATGGGGAACTCTCATGGATTATTAGTGGGAATGTAAATCGATGCAGTTGTTATGGAAAACAGAATGGATATTCCTCAAAAACATTAAAAAATAGAACTGCCCAATAATCCAGTAATTCTTCTCCTGAGTATTTATCTGAAGAAAATGAAAACACTAACTAGAAACAATACATGCACCTATATGTTCAGTTCAGTTTAGTTCAGTCACTCAGTCGTGTCCAACTCCTTGAGACCCCATGAACTGCAGCACGCCAGGCCTCCCTGTCCATCACCAACTCCCGGAGTTCACTCAAACCCATGTCCATCGAGTTGGTGATGCCATCCAATCATCTCATCCTCTATCATCCCCTTCTCCTCCTGTCCTCAATCTTTCCCAGCATCAGGGTCTTTTCAAATGAGTCAGCTCTTCGCATCAGGTGGCCAAAGTATTGGAGTTTCAGCTTCAGCATTAGTCCTTCCAATGAACACCCACGACTGATCTCCTTTAGGATGAACTGGTGGGATCTCCTTGCATTCTAAGGAACTCTCAAGAGTCTTCTCCAACACCACAGTTCAAAAGCATCAATTCTTCGGTGTTCAGCCTTCTTTACAGTCCAAGTCTCACATCCATACATGACCACTGGAAACTAGATGGACCTTTGTTGGCAAAGTAATGTCTCTGCTTTTTAATATGCTATCTAGGTTGGTCATAACTTTACTTCCAAGGAGTAAGTGTCTTTTAATTTCATGGCTGCAATCCCCATCCGCAGTGATTTTGGAGCCCAGAAAAATAAAGTCTGACACTGTTTCCACTGTTTCCCCTTTTAGTCACCATGAAGTGATGGGACTGGATGCCATGATCTTAGTTTTCTGAATGTTGAGGATTAAGCCAACTTTTTCACTCTCCTCTTTCACTTATCAAGAGGCTTTTCAGTTCTTCTTCACTTTCTGCCATAAGGGTGGTGTCATCTGCATATCTGAGGTTATTGATATTTCTCCTGGCAATCTTGATTCCAGCTTGTGTTTCTTCCAGCCCAGCGTTTCTCATGATGTACTCTGCATATAAGTTAAATAAGCAAGGTGACAATATACAGCCTTGACGTACTCCTTTTCCTATTTGGAACCAGTCTGCTATTCCATGTCCAGTTCTAACTGTTGCTTCCTGACCTGCATACAGGTTTCTCAAGAGGCAGGTCAGGTGGTCTGGGATTCCCATCTCTTTCAGAATTTTCCACAGTTTATTGTGATCCACACAGTCAAAGGCTTTGTCATAGTCAATAAAGCAGAAGTAGACGTTTTACTGGAACTCTCTTGCTTTTTCAGTGATCCAGCGGATGTTGGCAATTTGATCTCTGGTTCCTCTGCCTTTTCTAAAACCAGCTTGAACATCTGGAAGTTCATGGTTCACATATTGCTGAATCCTGTCTTGTAGAATTTTGAGCATTACTTTACTAGCGTGTGAGATGAGTGCAGTTGTGCAGTAGTTTGAGCATTCTGTGGCATTCCTCTCTTTGTGATTGGAATGAAAATTTACCTTTTCCAGTCCTGTGGCCACTGCTGAGTTTTCCAAATTTGCTGGCATATTGAGTGCAGCACCTTCGCAGCAGCATCTTTCAGGATGTATGTTCATTGCAGCATTATTTATGATAACCAAGATATGGAAATAACCTAAGTGCCCATCAGTAAATGAATGGTTAAGAAAAGATGTGATATATAGGCACACACACACGTACACATGCACACAATGGATTCTTACTCAGCCTTCTCAAAGAGTAACATCTTGCGATGTGTGACAACACTGATGGTTATAGAGGATGTTATGCTAAGTGAAACAGATCAGCCTGAAAGAATGTAGTGTATGGTTTCACTTTATGGAATCAAAAAACAAAACAAAACAAACATAACAAAACAAAAGCAGAGTCATAGATAAAGAGAAGAAACAGGTGGTTGCCGAAGGGAAGAAGAGTAGAGGGAGAAAATAAATAGGTGAGGGAGATTTAAAGGTAACTTCCAGTTGTAAAATAAATGAGTCAGGGTATGAAAGGTATCGTGTAGGAATATAGTCAGTAACTATGTAATGTAATCATTTAGTGACATAATGTAACTAGGGGACTTCCCAGGTAGCTCAGTGGTAAAGAATCTGCCTGCCAAGCAGGAGACTGGGGTTTAGTCCCTAGGTTGGGAAGATCCCCTGGAGAAGGAAATGGAAACCCACTCCAGCATTCTTGCTTGGGAAACCTTATGGATAGAGGAGCCTGGTGGACTGTAGTCCATGGGATTTCAAAGAGTTGGACAGGACTTAGCAACTAAACAACAGCAACAACAATACTGTAGCTAGACTTATTGTAGTGGTCACTTTGAAACGAATAGAATATCCAATCACTCTGTTGTTTATCAAGAACTAATAATAACAGTGTTGAAAGTCAATTATACTTCAAAAAATATAATTTTTGAAGTATATTCAAAAAGAGATCAAATTCGTGGTTACCAGAGCTGAGAGGTGTTGAAGGAGGGGGAAGCAGATGAAGGCAGTCAAGATTGTGTGTGTGTCAGTCATTCAGTTGTATCTGACTCTCTACGACCCCATGGACTGTAGCCCACCAAGCTTCTCTGTCCATGGGATTCTCCAGGCAAGAATACTGGAGTGGGTTGCTGTGCCCTCTTCCAGGGGATCTTCTTGACACAGGGATTGAGCTTGGGTTCCCCACATTGCATGTGGATTCTTTACTGTCTAAACCACTAGGGAGGCCCCAAACTTCCAGTTATAAGATAAATAAGCACTAGGGATGTAATGTGAAACATGAAAAATACAATTATCACTGCTCTAAGTTATATACGAAAGCTTGTAAGATCACAAGGACATTTTTTTTTTCTATTTCCTTAATTTTGTATCTTCATGAGATGATGGATGTTAACTAAACTTATTGTGACAATAATTTCATGATGTATTTAAGTCAAATCATTATGCTATACACCTTAAACCTATACAAACCTGTATGTCAATTACATCTAAATAAAACTGAAAGAAAAAAATAATAAACTTCATTAAACTCTAAAAGGACCCTGGAACTACCATATGATGGGTATTTATCTGAAGGAAACAAAATCACTATTTTTAAAAAAAGATACCTACATCCTCATAGTCACTGCATCATAATTTACAATAGTCGAGACAATGAAGCAACCTGTGTCCATTAGCAGATGACTAGAAAAAAAAAGATATGTTATATATATATATGTATGTATATACACACACACACACACACACACAATGGCATATTATATATGTATATTTATATATACACACAATGGAGTACTGTTCAGCCATAAAAGAAGAAAACTTTGTCATTCATTATAGCATGGATGGATCTTGAAAACCTTATGTTTAAATGAAATATTTTAGACAGAGAAAGTTAAATACTGTATGATATCTCTTATATATGGAGTCTAAAGACAAAACGAAAGGCCAAAACAGAAAACTAAATCATTGATACATAGAACAGGTTGGTGGTTGCCAGAGTTCAGGGTAGTAGGTAGGTGAAATGAATGAAGGTGATCAAAAAGTACAGTCTTCCAGTTATAGAATGAGTTCTGGGGACATAATATACAGCATGTCGTCTTTTTTAAAAGAGTTTAAAATCCAAAACTATTGTGACTTAAAAATATTAGAATTTTTTTGGGCTTCTCTTACAGAACAGAAGTCCAGAGGAATGATTAGGAAGGATTACCTAGATGTGTGTCTAGAATTGTTATGGCAATTCCATAATGTCATCAACATCCAATTTTCTTCATGTTCTCTACTCTGCCATTTGTAAGGTGTTGCCTTATCCTTATAGTCCAAGATGGTAACTGGGGCTCCAGCCGTGCCAACTGCATTCAAGGTTACCAGCAAAAGGAAGAGCCAATTAAGTACGCACTTGCTAACTTTTAAAGGAATTTACCAAAGTCACACTTTTGCTCACAGTGAAAGAAAGTGAAAGTGAAAGTGAAGTTGCTCAGTAGTGCCCAACTCTTTGTGACCCTGTGGACTGTAGCCTACCAGGCCCTTCTGTCCATGGGATTCTCCAGGCAAGAATACTGGAGTGGGTTGCCATTTCCTTCTCCAGGAGATCTTCCCGACCCAGGGATCGAACCCAGATCTCCCACATTGCAGGCAGACGCTTTAACCTCTGAGCCACCAGGGAAGCTCTTGCTTACAGTACTGCCTGAATTTAGTCATATAACTACCAGAAAAGTTGGGAAATGTAAGTTAGGTTTGAAGCAACGTGTCCAGCTAAACTTGAGGTTTTGCTATTACAAAAGTACAAGAATAGATATTGAATGGCAACTGGAAGCTTTTAAATTAAAAAAAAAAAAATAGGGCTAAAGATGGATCCCTATATCATTTAAGTTGGTGAAGTAGACTTAAAACCAACCATCTGGGTAGGAAAGAATGAAGCCAAGTTTCAAAGAGAGGTGGATAATATGTTGAAAATCAGAGAATTGTCCTTAAAGCACAGCAAATTAATTTGATTTATAGATGGCCACTGGTGACCATTCAAGTGTTCATTTCCATTAGCAGGTGCCTGTCGATGGAAAACCCACCAAATACTCCAAGGCCTGGGAGGCAGCCAAGGCAAAACTGACCAGTTACACTATACTCACATGGAGAATTTCCATGGTCTGGATTCATTTTCTGTCTCTGCAATCTTCTGGGTTTGCAGTTGAAGCAAGATAGAGGGATAGAGTTCAAAAAAGACCTTTATAGTTCTGATCAATTGATTTTTGACAAGAGTGCCAAGACAATTTGGCATGTTCTTTCAATCATGGAAGAACATTCTTTTCAACAAATGGTACGGGAACAACTAGACATCAACATGCAAAAGAATAATTGGATACCAACTTCATGCCATATACAAAAACTAACTCAAAATGGATCAGAGACCTAAATATAAGTGTTAAGACTATAATACTCTTACAGGAAAATGTAATAGTAAAATCTTCTTGATCCAAGATTAGACAGTGTTTTCTTAGATATGAGTTGAAGACATAAGCAATAAAACAAAAAATGATAAATTTTAAATCATCAAATTGTAATATTGTTATATTTCAAAAGATACTGTCAAGAAAGTGAAAAGAGCACCTACAGAATGGGAGGCTGCTGCTGCTGCTAAGTCGCTTCAGTCGTGTCCCACTCTGTGTGACCCCATAGATGGCAGTCCACCAGGCTCCCCCGTCCCTGGGATTCTCCAGGCAAGAACACTGGAGTGGGTTGCCATTTCCTTCTCCAATGCATGAAAGTGAAAAGTCAAAGTGAAATCGCTCAGTCGTGTCTGACTCTTAGCGACCCCATGGACTGTAGCCTACCAGGCTCCTCTGTCCATGGGATTTTCCAGGCAAGAGTACTGGCGTGGGGTGCCATTGCCTTCTCCATAGAATGGGAAGAAACATTTGCAAATCATACATCTGGTAAGGGATTTGTATCTATATTATATAAAGAACTCACAACTTAGTAAGTTAGTAAAAAGACAAATAGTCAATTGAAAAATGGGTAAAGAAGTTGAATAGATACCTCTGAAAAGAAGATATACAAATGGCCAGTTAGCACATGAAGAGATACTCAAAATCACTGTAATTAGGGAAATGGGAAATCAAAACCACAACAAGGGACTATATCACATCCACTAGGATGGCTTTAACAGAATAGGACAATAATAAGTGTTGGCAAAGCTATGGGAAAATGGGGCTTCTCATACATTGCTGTTGGGAATGTAAATGATTCCGTTGGGAAACAGTTTGGAAGTGTCTCAAAATAATCATGAAATTATCTTATGACCAAGCAATCCCAGTCCTAGGTATAAACACAAGAGAAATAAAAACATGTATTCTTAGAAAAACTTGTAGATGGATGTTTGTAGCAGCATTATTCATAATAGCCAGTTAGGAGAAACAACCCAAATATCAGCCATCTGATAATCAGATAAACAAAATGTGACATATCCATCCAAGAGGATGCTATTCAGCCATAAAAAGTAATGGAGTATTTATACATGCTACAATATAAATGAACCTTGAAAATAGTAGGCTGAGCAAAAGAAGCCAATCACAAAAGCCCATGTATATGAATCCATTTACATGAAAGTCCAGAATAGGCAAATTCATAGAGACAGACAGTGGATCAGACAGTGGGAGCTATGGGGAGGGTAGAGTGAGAAATAACTGTTAACAAGTGTGGGGTTTCTTTTTGGGTGATAAACTTTTCTGTTATCATGGTTGCATGATTCTGTGAGTATATTAAAAGCCCTGAATTGTAAACAGTAAAAGGTGAATTTAATGGTAGGTGAAATATATCTCAATAATGCTATTAAAAAGAACAACAGGACCTATGGCTGATTCATGTTGATGTTTGACAGAAAACAACAAAATTCTGTAAAGCAATTATCCTTCAGTTAAAAGATCAATAAATTAAGAAACAGACACACAAAGCAGCACCAATACTGTCAAATATCACAATATTTTATTTGAAAAAAGAAAAAGAACAACAGGGACTTCCCTGGTAGGGTCCAGTGGTTAGGGCTCTGCACTTCCACTGCCGGGCACAAGAGTTCAATCCCTGGTCAGGAACTAAGATCCCACAAGCCGTGCTTACAGACAAATTAACAACAACAACAGCAACAAAAGACTACAACAATAAATATAGAGGGGTAGGGAGTCCAGACTGGGTTTATATGATTACCAGTAACTACATAGTCACTTATGGATGTGAGTTGGACTGTGAAGAAGGCTGAGCGCCGAAGAATTGATGCTTTTGAACTGTGGTGTTGGAGAAGACTCTTGAGAGTCCCTTGGACTGCAAGGAGGTCCAACCAGTCCATTCTAAAGGAGATCAGCCCTGGGTGTTCTTTGGAAGGAATGATGCTAAAGCTGAAACTCCAGTACTTTGGCCACCTCATGTGAAGAGTCGACTCATTGGAAAAGACTCTGATGCTGGGAGGGATTGGGGGCAGGAGGAGAAGGGGACGACAGAGGATGAGGTGGCTGGATGGCATCACAGACTCGATGGACGTGAGTTTGAGTGAACTCCGGGAGTTGGTGAGGGACAGGGAGGCCTGGCGTGCTGCAATTCATGGGGTCGCAAAGAGTTGGCCATGACTGAGCGACTGAACTGAACTGAACATAGTAATATAAGTGGTTCCAGTAGCACCAGAAAACATCAGTCCCTGTGCCTGCTGTTTAGGAATTTAAGTGCTTGGACCTGTTTTGCATCCTGTCAGTGTCACAGACTTTCACCCACCATCAGCATGCTCACTATTGCACTTCAGTCCCTGGCCCCCGACCTCATCTGACCACCTCTATCCAGCCATAGAATCTCTTCTTACCCGAACAGTGTCCTTCTTCAGCTCTGCTTTCAGTTTTAACGTTTCCTTTCTGGTGGGGTTGGGGTTGGAGCTGAAGCAGGAACCATGTTATGTGAGCAGCAGGACTGAAGGGCGCTATGACCCTGATGGTCTCCACGCATCCTAGAGGTTCTGATGCGTGCCTGTGTGTGCTCAGTACTGTCTGACTCTTTGCAACCTTAAGATCTATAGCCCTTAGGGCTCCTCTGACTATGGAATTCTCTAGAGTGGGCTGACATTCCCTTTTCCAGGGCATCTTCATCACCCAGGGATTGAACCCATGTCTCCTGCATCTCCTGCATTGGCAGGTGGATTCTTACCACTGTGCCACCTGGGAAGAGGTTCTGGATCCACCTCATAAAGGAAGAAGGCCTTGAACAAATCACTGAGCCCACTGACTAATGGAATTGAAATTGAAATCTCTTTGCAATTAATTTACAATTCCCTGGGCTTAAACAAACTGAAAATGGTTCTAACAAGGAATTAAGATAGAGACTCCATGAGCAAAACTCTCATTGTATTTATTATAATAACACGAGCTTGTTAAATGCTTATGTTACTAAGCCATGTTCTAATTGCTTTGTGTGTGACATTTAATCCACACTGCATCCTAATAGAGGAGGTTATATTATTATTCTTACTTTAAAGATGAATAAAACTGAGACTGGGAGAGGTTGGATAATTCACTTGAAGTCGCCAGCTGAGGAATGACAGAGTACAGACACTCTGATGGAGTTTGCATTTCGTTTCTTTTCTTTTTATTTTTACATTTTAAAAATTTATTTATTTTTTAATTGGAGGATAATTGCTTTACGATATTATGTTGCTTTCTGCCATACAGCAACATGAATCAGCCATGGGTATACATGTGTGCCCCTCCCTCTTGAAGCTCCCTCCCATAGCCCACCCCATCCCACCCCTCTAGGTTGTCACACAGCACAGAGTTAGAGCTCCCTGAATCACACAGCAAATTCCCATTGGCTATCTATTTTACATATGGTAGTGTATGTTTCTGGAGAAGGCAATGGCAACCCACTCCAGTACTCTTGCCTGGAAAGTCCCATGGACGGAGGAGCCTGGTAGGCTGCAGTCCATGGGGTCGCTAAGAGTCGGACACGACTGAGCGACTTCACTTTGACTTTTCACTTTCATGCATTGGAGAAGGAAATGGCAACCCACTCCAGTGTTCTTGCCTGGAGAATCCCAGAGACAGGGGAGCCTGGTGGGCTGCCGTCTATGGGGTCACACAGAGTTGGACACGACTGAAGCGACTTAGCAGCAGCAGCAGTAGCAGCAGTGTATGTCTCAATGCTACTCTCTCAGTTTGTCTCTCCCTCGCCTTCCCCCACTGTGCCCACCAGCTTGTTCTGTATGTCTGCATCTCCATTGTGAAGTGAAGTGAAAGCCTCTCAGTCATGTCTGACTCTTTGTGGCCCCATGGACTGTAGCCCGCCAAGCTCCTCTGTCCATGGAATTCACCAAGCAATACAGGAGTGGGTACCCATTCCCTTCTCTAGGGGATCTTCCTAACCCAGTCATCGAACCCAGGTCTCCCACGTTGCAGGAGGATTCTTTTTAGTCTGAACCTCCAGATAAGCCCAAGAATACCGGAGTGGGTAGCCTGTCTCTCTCCAGGGAATCTTCCCAACCCAGGGATTGAACCTGGGTTTCCTGCATTGCAGGCAGATTCTTTACCAGCTGAGCTACCAGGGGTCCTCAGCAATGTGTCTCCATTGCTGCCCTGAAAATAGATGTTTTGCATTTTTGTTGTCTTTACTATCTCTTCTGTTCTCTTGAGCCCATGCCTCACCTACATTTAGAATCTGCCCATTTATGTTGCTAGTCTTAGTAATAATAATTATCAGTATTATTGCAGCAAAATTTATCTTCTTATTAAGAGACAAACATATTTGTAGTCATTTTTAAACAATTTTCCCCCAGAAATGGATAGTTAGGGAGTTTGGGATCGACATGTACACACTGCTATTTAAAATATTTAAATTAGATAGCACAATATATTTAAAATAGATAACCAACAAGGACTTACTGTATAGCACATAGAATTCTGCTCAGTGTTACATGGCAGCCTGGATGGGAGGGAGTCTGGGAGAGACTGGGTACATGTGTATGTATGGTGGAGTCCCTTTGCTGTTCACCTGAATCCATTAAAACATTGTTAATAGGCTATACTCCAATACAAAATAAAAAAAATTTTCCCCCTAGACTTGATATGGCACAGACCACTATACCCAAAGCAATTTCTCTTCCTTTGGACACACAGCTGAGTCTATTCCCTAGTCTCTCTGATATCAGATGTGGCCGTATGACTAAGTTCTGCTGAGAGGAATCTGGGTGCCAGAGCTGTCCTATTTAAAAGCTCCCATGTGCTTTTCTGTTCTCTTTTCCCTTCCCAGTGGACTGGGATGGCAACTGTCCAGGTGATCTTAATACCTACATTTGAGATGAGAGCCAGGGGTCCTGAATGATTGTGTAGAGAAGTTACCTCACCCATCTAAAGAAACAGGACTGTAGCTGAAGCAAGAAATACAGGTCTATCTTGTTAAGTGACTGTAATGTTAGGGTCTATTTTTTTTTTTTATGTAGCATCACATTCTGACCAACATGTTGTTGTTCTTCTGCATGTTTAATTTTTAAGGAATGAGTGAATGAACAAATAAAAGGGAGGTGATCTGGAAGAGGTTAAGTAGGCATTTTTTGAGTCCTTACTATTTTCTAGACTCTTACACGATATTTCAAATTCTTACAGCTCCTTGAAGTGAGTAATTGACACAAGGGCACATACAAAATCTATACATTCCACTACTCCAGGGTGTCTCAGAAGATAACTTATTCGTCTTCTCCAAATGTGAGTGAGTAGAAGAGGAAGCATATGGAAGTCAAGTCACTATGGACCTGCCTCCACACAAGGATGGGTGGTTTGGTGAATGGTTTGTAGTTATAATATTCCTAAAAAAAGAGTTCAAAGACTTTGAGACCATTTTTGTTGTTGCACAAGGTTTATATCGTTTATATCTTTCTCTTTTAATAGAAATAGTTTTCTCTTCCTTCAGATACTGATCATCTTTTAAAATAATTTTATAGCTAATCAACCCTTTTTGGCTATTTGCTAAGTCATGTCTGACTCTTGAGACTCCTCAGACTGTAGCCCACCAGGCTCCTCTGTTCACAGCATTTCTCAGTCAAGAATACTGGAGTGGGTTGCCATTTTCTTCTCCAAATCAACTCTCCTCCAATATAAAATAAAAATTAAAAAAATTATAATATATTAAATCTAGACTTATCCTCATGATCAATTGACTTTTCTTTCTGTATCTCTCTTTTTTTAATCCAAAGTAGTATTAATATACAATAACATTTTCTGGCAGATACACTGTGATCATTTAAGACATGAACTATAATAGTAATTAAGTAATGGACATAGTGTTTTTATACATAAAAACATTCACCTAAATAAAAGTTTTCCCAGTTGTTTTTTATGTCTTATTCAATATAATACAAACTATAAAGGTGAAAAGTTTAACACAGCGTGTTTATATGGATTTAAAAAAAAATTCATGTTATAGTACTTATCTTTTTAAGAGTTAGGAAAATGAATTTCTGTACTCAAGGTAGCTATGTGTTTAGTATTGTGTGACAGTGTTGTGTGACAGTAATTCACGTGAGTCAGGGTTCCTCTCTGAGCAGCTGGAAGAGGAGGAGCCATCCTTTCCAGAGACACAGTAGAAAATGAGTCTGTTCTTAATCTAAAGTGAAATGTTGGGGCTATGGTGACAAAATCTAAACTCCGTCCAATTTGGACATCATTTGAAGTTGATTTAAGCTTGTCACATGCAAACAGATTTCTTGTTTTAATTTCAAGCTGACAGCTACAGATGCTTTAAACACCACTTATGCTATAAAATGGAGAACCTCCTTTTTTCCTTTATCCTCCCAATGAATGTAGATATTTGTCAGAAATTTGGACCCAAGGAACAGTATTCTTTAACAGGCATCATCTAAATTCACTTAGCATAACATGTGAAATCTCTTATAACATGTAAAAGTTTCCTTTATGTACAAAGCACTGGAGTTTTAAACAGCACCTGCATTCATGGTCAGAACTGTTATTCTCTTATTTTTGCCTTGCTCTCTGTGTACTTAAAGTTCTCATCCATAAATCATTTTTATAAAATGAATAAACAACTTCTTTCACTGATGAAGTACAAACTGGCTGCACTAGTTACATTATAGCTAAGAATAACACAGTGATAGAGTCCTGCAGAAAGAAAATGAATGCTGTGCCTGAGAGGAAGGGAACTCATTAACACAAAAGTCAAATTAGATTGGGAATGATGACAAAGAGCAAAACTTAGTTTCAGTGAAGATTAAGCCTATTGACATTTTATTAATAATTCTTTAATAAAGCTACTGATGCATTTTTGTCAGGAATTTTAGACAGTGGCTGACTGTTAATGAACATGAAGCAAACTGCTTATGTGTCTGACAGGAGTTATCAAAGCCAGAGGAAACAATCTGATGAAAAGAGAATTGGAGATGCTCATTTTTACCTGATATTCCATGTGAGAAGAAATATGTTTTATAGAAATTAGCACAACACATCTCTTTAGTGCTTCGTAAACATCCTGTTTGTTGTGTATAATGAAGGAAATAGAGATTCGATCAACAGAATAAAATAAAATGCAGAGTCATGTATGCACTAAAATAGCCAAATAATTCAAAATCTCCCAATAAATTTCTATGTAGAAAGACTTATTTTTATCTATATAGGTGTTGTAAGTGACACAAAACTAAATAAATGATCAGAGTGCAGCTGTCTTGAAGAACTTAAATCATTTTAGTAAGGTGAATAATTTTATTTAGACAAATTGGATGTTTGATGTCATGTAGGCCAGACATCAGGGCTTTCCTGGTGGCTGAATGGTAAAGAATCCACCTGGCCAATACAGGAGACATGGGTTCGATCTCTGGGTCGGGAAGATCCCCTGGAGGAGGAAATGGCAACCCACTCTAGTATTCTTGCCTAGGAAATCCCATGGACAGAGGAGCCTGGTGGGCCGGGCTACAGTCCATGGGGTCACAAAGAGTCAGACATAATTGAGGGATTGAGCATGCACACAGGCCAGACATCTGGTTTACTAGCTGAAAAACCACTGAAGTGCATATACTCAACTATGTTGTTCTGACTCCTGGCAGAAGCCTAAACAGATGCTAATGGCTTATATTGTTTTAAGTTACGCTATGCATTCAACTTGCACTTGATTTAATGTAATTTTCAAACAAGATTAACTGTTATATATTATCCAATAATTTAAAATAAGATCTCTTAAATAATGAAGTGATCTCAGAAATCTAAAAAAGAATATGTTATCTCTTTTAACGCACCATAAAAGAGCCAAATTCTGACCTTCAGTGCTGTATATTGTTGAAACCTATAAAGAACAAAACTAAGTTAACAGTCTTCTAAAGTTGAAAATTTTACCTACACAATAAAATTCACAGATTTACCATTTAAGATATTTGTACAGTCTCTGACCACAGAGCCGTCCAATTTTTTTTTCTACTTGTGCACAATTTATGATCTGATAAAATTGAACTTATTGAAATCCCATGATCAATGTCAAAACCATTTATAAAACTTCCTTTTGTACAGAAACACTTCCTGTTGTACCTCCTAATTCCACCCTAGAGATCCCTAGCCTCATGGTATGATTGTTGACTTTCCACTCTTCCCATCTCTGTGCTTTCCAAGCCGACCCAGCTGTGGTGAGCAGACTTTTCTCATAAAGCCTTTCCCTCTGAGATAAGACCCGCCTTCACATAATCTTAGCACATGCTTTCATTTCCTCTCGTGCCTGAATAATTTCAAATGCAGCCTTCCCAGTCTTCAAAGAGCTGTAAACATTTTTCCTAACACATTAAAGACTATTATCACACTTTTATTTTTGCTTGTATGAGAGAGAAATCCATTGCTGTGCTGCAATGAAGTCAAAGTCATTTTGCAGCTTTGGAAAATTTAGATGCTGAGAAATATCAACTTGGATGCCTTCCAAAAGCAAATTGTAGTGGGGAAATTAGAGTAATCAAATCTCACATTGGCACCCATCAACACTCTCACAATAATTGAGTTTACAATTAGGAAACACTAGGCAATGAAAAGTTGGTCATGTTCTCACACACAGCAGAGAAAAAGATGAAAGCGTAAGTCCAATCTTGAGAAAGGGATGTGGCAATGCGGTTGGTAGAAGGGTGACCTATTCAATCCTCATTCTCTGGTTCTAGCCTTCTTTATAACCTTTTCCCACTAACATTACCTAAATGCAGAGTTTTCCAAAGACCCATGTTTTCTAGTCTCCCCTCTCTTTCTGCCCTCTTCCTTCCCTGTCCTAGAAAAGCTGGGTATTTCTTGTTTGTTTCTGGAAAAACTATTATGTAATTGTGGTTAACAATTTCAGCTTCTGAGGGCAGTCACTTCCTGAGATTGACTATTCCCTGTCAGCTAGTCCTTCTGAATTGATTCAGAACCCACACAATACTTCTTCAGTATGAGAGTTCTTCACATTTTGGAAACATATTTGCATGTTTCCTTCCAGCTCATCTACTCCAAAACCAATACCTCTACTCCTAGAAAGCAATCCTCATATAAAGGAATCTCTCAGGCGATCCTTATTCAGATAAGCTTTTTTTTTTTTTTTTTTGGTTGAATGACTTGGCTACTTGGCTAATATTCCTTTAAAGGATGGTGCATAGAACGAGATATAAAATTCCAATTATAACCAAATTTTATCTAGATATATACTGTTATTAAGGCAGTAGGAATATGCTAGCTTTTTCAGTATACATCTTGGACTTGTTAAATTTGGGGTCAAGTAAAATGTTCACATTTTTACGAATGAAAATTACCAGTATATTACAAGAAAAATGTCAGGATTTTGCTTTGTTTTCTTTTCTTCCTGGCTGTATAAATGAATATGGAGGAACGTGGTGATAATTAAGAGCTTTAACACTAAACACCTAGGAGCTTAACCAGAGCAGGTGATCAGATAAAAGAAACCCTGCTTATTATCAGGAAATAGATTGAAAGATATAGCATTCAGATCTCTATGAGATTAAACCAGAAATAAATATATATTTGCATGTACATTTATGAACTATTTTTGAAAGTATACACAATAGCTGGTACACCAGTTGCCACAAAGATACAAATATGAGGGAATGTTCGTGCACTGTTGGTGAGAAATATAAATTGATATAGCCAGTATGGAGATGCCTCAAAAATTAAACTACAATATGACTAAAATAAAACTACTGTATGAATAAAATGACCATATGGCCCAGCAATCCCACTACTGGGCATATACCCTGAGAAAATCAAAATCCAAAAAGACACGGGTACCCCAGTGTTCGCTGCAGCACTATCTGCAACAGGCAGTACATGGAAGCAACCAAGGTGTCCACTGACAGATGAATGGATAAAGAAGCTGTGGGACATATGTACAATGAAACGTTACTCAGCCATAAAAAGGAGTGAATTTGAGTGTTGTGGTGATGTAGATGAAACTAGAGCCTGTTTTACAAGTTAAGTAAGTCAGAAAAAGAGAAACAAATATAGTATATTAAAGCATATATGTGGGATCTAGAAACATAGTACTCATGAACATATTTGCAGGGAAGGAATGGAGACACAGACATACAGAATGGACTTGTGGACACAGCAGGGGAAGGAGAGGGTGGGAAGAATTGAGAAAGTATCATTGATATATAAATATATATATTACCATGTGTAAAATAGTGTATGGGAAGCTACTATATAACACAAGGAGCCCAACCTGGTGCTCTATGATGACCTAAAGGGGCAGGATGGGGGTGGTGGTGGAGGGAGGCTCCAGAGGGAGAGAATATATATGTGCGTATAGTTATGACTGATTCATGATGTTGTACAGCAGAATCAACACAACATTTTAAAGAAATTATCCTCCGATTAAAAATAAAAAGAAATTTCTTTAGAGGTTTATATAAAGGAGGTGAAATTGTTATAGAAAAATAAATAATAATTTCTACCCTTAAAAAAAGATATAACTGTCGCTTGCTAGAGGACAAAGTGAGAGAGGAATTTGCAGTCTTTACTTGTTTGTATCTTAAAATTTGAACTTT